>NC_037533.1:1352476-1357722 GCF_001531365.2 Cynara cardunculus var. scolymus
ACCCTTGGTCTCACGTGAACCCAACCTATATATATATATATATATATATATATATATATATATATATATATATATATAAAAGAAGAAGAAAATGATAAGAAGTAGTAGAAAGAAAGAGATGGGGTGGTTGTGAACTTGTGATAGGGATTTGCCCATCGAGATCTTCTAACTCTATTTTCCACCACAATCTTTTTTCAACTCGTGGCAACTATTTGCACTCATAATTCAATCTATTTTTTCCTTTCAACTCCATATTTTCCCTTTAAATTAATTTAAAATAACAAAATTATGGCAATTTATACGGATATCAGAAAATATAGATTTATCAGTTATTCAATGGAAAATATTTGTCATTATATTCATGTTTGATAATAGAAATTTCTACATAATCTCAGTAACATCTGCTCAAAACTTACAGGAATGTTTTTAATTGATAACAAACTGTATACATAACATATGGAGTAATATCTAAGATTACACAGACAGATACACCACCTGACATGATTAACTGTAACAGAAAGTCAGATTAAAATAAGACTGAAAAGGAAAAATAATACAATTCATTAAATTAAAAACAAATATTTAAAAACATCAAATACCCAAAATGGAAATAATGAAACCTTAAAGAATCCGACACTCTTGCCTTCATGTCCAAGAAATGTTTAAGAAATCCAATGAACTTAAACATAAGCACTCATTTTTATGTACAAATTGTTTTATTTAATTACATCTCCTAAAACACTAAACATGACTTCGAAGAAATACTTATTCGAACTTTTCTGATTTCGATGCTGAAACAGCTTCTTGTGAATTAGCTTTTAAGTCTGTATTCTTATCTGGTTTTTAGCTTTTTATGTTGTTTATTAATTACGTTGCAGTTATATGTTTCTTGAACTGAAATTCAAGACTGTTTATAATATATTACAAGTATCTGTCTTACTGTTTTTCTTCTGATTATTTAAAGAATGTCTTGACGTAAAGAGTAAATGTGTGTCTAACGGATGATATGATATAAAATGGCGATTAACTATTCTAATACTGTTTATGGTCTTCATATCGTAAGTTATGAAACATATCGAGTACCATCCAAGATAAAGTCGACGAAAAAGCTACCGAACCCACAGTTTTAGTTGCTGATAACTTACGACACAGTTTTAAGTATAATCCTTTAATAGTTTCAAATGCCCAAAAAAGGGAAATTGTAGGACCAATTTCCTTAAAAATATGAGCCCCTTGCCTTTATGTCCGAGGTTATGGTTGATAAATCCAATGAACTTGTATTTTATTTATCCCATAAAGACACCAACATGTATTTCAAGAAATCTTGAACAACATGAATCATCATGATGTTAATTATCACTATATATATATATAGAGAGAGAGAGAGAGAGGTTGGTTCAAATAGAAACCAACCATATGGTACAAACTATGGAAACCGATCTTGACCAATCATATTATTTCTTCACTTTAGGTTCAAATCTAAATTATAAATTAATGATAAGGGTAATTTGGTAATTCAACCTTTTTGTAACCCCCAATAATTAATTGGGAGTTACAAATCTTAAAAGATACATCTAATTGTTCATGAGATTTTTATGATTTATTTATTATTTCATGTTCATGGTATTCATTTCAATTGATTTTATATATATATTGAAATTGGTTGTCTAAGTGTACAAGATTTTCATTTCGTTCAAGATACATGGAGAATCCTATTGTAAAAGAATGTCAGAATAATGAAGACGATAAACGCTTGCAGTCTATGTTCATATTTGCACACATGCACAACGATCCTTGATTTTGAAAACATTCATATCTGTGCATCTCTTGCAGTCTATGTTCATATATGTTCACCATGTGAACAACTTGTTTTCATTGAAAGACACAATCGTTGTTCACACGAACCCGTGACGATGTCATACGACATGACATTGAAAAACATCACACCATATGAACATAGTGTTTACATTGTAAGACAAAGATGCTGTTTACACGAACATAGAGCCGACATGTGAACATATATGAACATAGTGTTTACATTGCAAGACACATATGCTGTTCACACGAGCATAGGGCCGACATGTGAACATGAGTTGTGAATATGAGTTGTGAATATGTTCATAATCGATCGTAGGTTACAAATCGGCTGGAGAATATCGGGTTCACGATGCGTGAGGATTTATTACCAAAATACCCTGTGAACAATTGTTCATAAGCAGCCCAATTAATTTAATGATTAATTGATTATTTTTTAATACTCATTTAATAATGACAGTTTGACCAATTTACCCTTTTAACAATTGTTCATACACATATCAATTAATACATCAATTAAATTATTGTTTATTTAATTTCATTTAATAATAACCGTTTGATGATAAAATGAACGATCAAGATCGGTTCACATAGTTTGTACCATATGGTTGGTTTCTATTTGAACCAGCCCCTATATAAATATATATAATTAATTAATTTGGATATTTAATCCGTTATGTGAGCTGACTAATTCGCTTCGCGGATAAACTAGAGTCACCGACGTGGCTACAAGGGGGTTTTTATTATTGAGACCTTCAAGCACTTTTGACCTTTGAAGCATAAACTCAAACCAATCAGACACCACCCTTGTGATTTCACTATTTATAATTTTGATGGTGAAACTTCTGGTTTTAAATTACTTTTATATTTTGTTAATTAGTGGTGTTAATTTATGATTGTTTTTTTAATTATTTTTTATGTTTATATTATTTTTACATATTCTGTTGATTAGACAGTTCTATAATGTTATTATATAATATTTTTAATTAAACAAATCCAAAATGTTATGTTACAGTTATTTGTAATCATACGGATATGTATATGAATGACTAAAATCATTTATTTCATGAAATTCAAGATTTTCTTGAAAAGTTGCTTAATATTGTTGCTGCAACATTTGATAAACTAGTTGTTATCCGATAAGTTAATTGATAAAATAGTCGTATTCATTAAGAAATAGATAACAATGTTAAGTCATCAATATTATATTATAAATCATTTGATAAAAACTCTTAAAAACCATTTTTTATGTATGAAATAATATTCATTGATGCATATTACTTAAAATTTAAGATTACAAGTAATTTTGCGTAAATACAACTTATTAAACCTCCATTTTTTTAATTTGTGTAACTAACTACAGATAAACATAATCAAATATAGGATAAACATCAATTTTAAATATAGAAAAATCTAAAATATAATTAAAATAATCATTGAGTTCTAACAAAATACTTGATTATTATCGTTATAAAAAATTATATTATTAAATGAAAAAATAAAAAATGAATTAAAAAAATACACAAAAAAAGAGAGAAATTTTAAATAGTTAGTTTGGTATTAATATAAAAAAAATCAATCTTTTATGATATATCTTCATGTTTATATTTTGTTCAAAAATATAAACATTATTGTTTTCTCAAAACCACATAAAACTGTATCGTAACATCGACTAAGACAAAAACATGTAACATTAAAATCTAGATGTATCTCGCTACATTGTACGAGTACCATTCTAGTAGCTTTATAAAGATAACATAAATATTATGATCTTGATTGGGTTGGGCCTTCAAACTATGGGCTAACACAAGAGTAATTATTACTTAGGTTTAAGCCCAATCAACAAACCCATAGACCAAATATTCTAAAATAAAAAATGAAGTTGGTAAATAACCCCATTCAACAACCAAGGGGATGTTTAGTTAAATGTGTTAAGTAGTAATTAATGAGAATAAAAATAACATAAATTGTTTGGTTTTCTATAATATAATAGATTTATTTGTTCAGAAGTCCAAAAGTTCATTCCTGGTTATATTGTAGGGATTTTCATTCATCTGTCTGAGCCAAACAGACCCTCGTAATGCTCAATGAGGTTTGACATATCATTCTAATGATATAAGGATCGACTCTCATATGTTTTTGTAACTCAACAAACATAAAACAATAAACTGACCCAGTAACTGTTAATTCAGTTTAAAACCATGATCAAAGTTATCTGTTACATGTGGAGCATCATTCAAGACAAAGTCGATAAATGGATACTGAACCCACGCTCATGGCTGTTTATGATACAAACATGTCAAAGTAATTTATGAATTGAAGCTAACATAAATAATTGTGACAATTGTTTTATTCAAACAAAATCAGAAATTTTAAAATTAAATTAAATTAAAGAATTGTAATTAAATGAGCATTGTGTTATTTAATCATATCTCGGTCAGATCTATGATTTGGTAAACATTCTGACTGCTGATCGAGTCAGATATGTTGATCGAGTCAGATATGTTAACCGAGTCAGCTTAATCAGTAATTAGTAAACAATCCGTAACCCTCTTGCCTTTATGTAAAAGGTTATGGTTGATAAATCCAATGAACTCATATTTTTTGTGCAAATTGTGTTATTTAATCATATCTCATAAACCACCACCAAGTTTTTCTAAGAAAATATTGTACAACTTAGAAGCATGATCTGTTATGGTAATTCTCAATGTCAATAATTTTATTGACAAAAATACTGGTTTTGAAGACGTTTATAATAGTATAAAATTGATCTGTTAATTCTCAATGTCAATAATTTTATTGACAGAAATACTGGTCTCTAGTTCCTCCTCTATTTTGCCAACTTCTCTCTCAACTCTGTTACCTGTAAATATTCAATATTTGACAAAATTAGTAATTTGTTCGCAATGAAAGCAATGAGAAAATATATAACCACCATATCTCCGCTATTGACTCGTATGATCTCCCAGTGCTACTACTACTACATCTACCCTTCATAGCATAAGAGGGATCTTGGGAGGTCCCGAAACCAAAGATGCAGCTTTCCTCTGTCTTCCGACACTCTGCTCCTAAAGAGATGCATCATCAGGGGAAGGGGTGTCGGTACTAGACTGTGACTCACCCCTAAGCAATTGAAATCGCTCCTATTGTCACCAAAACAAAAACTGGTAGTACAGAATATGCATCAATAAACACTTCACGCATAAAAAAAATTTAAATGTTTTTGTCAAATACTTTATAATATAGTATAGAACTATAGATACACAATGTTAAACTGTTACAATTTTGTTTTCAAATTAATTTTCTGTAAAGGGATCAGTATTAAGTTGGAGTTTTTCAAACCAATACACATTTCGTTCATAACTTTTAATATATCGGTGATTTGAACTTAATTCTTCACAGATCATGACGGAGGAACCCCCCCCCCCCCC
>NC_037533.1:1357747-1363370 GCF_001531365.2 Cynara cardunculus var. scolymus
AAATCGTTCAATTAATATTGTATAGCGGAGGGAGATCATTAAAGACACTCGGAAGACATAATTTCTAATCTCTCTCTCCGACCCTAATTTTAGAGGGTGTTTGTGATTACTTATAAAAAAAACAACTTATTGACTTATTCCGGTGTGACATCGGTAATAAGCATTTTTCAGTGTTTGGATAAACAACCTATACCGGTGCCAAATCGGTAATAAAGAGTTTTTGAAGAAGTTAAATTATTCTAACTTATAATAAGTTGATAAAGATTTTTGTAGAAAAACATAAGTTGTTTTAAATAAGCAATCCCAAACACCCAATTAATATTTTCTTTTCTATTTTGTATTTTTTGTTTCATTCACATTCTTTTGGTTTTAAAAAAGTTTATAATTTTCCATATTTTAATATTTATAGTTTATATTGTTAATAACATTTTTGTATTATTTATTGATTTATAAACATTTTATAAAACCATTATGACATAAAAAAAATAAAATATATCAATATTGATATCAAATAAAAAACACTAAACTAAAATCAAGATTTTTATGTTGTCATTTATTGGAGAGATTATTTTCGTACCCCTACATTGAACTATGTATGATATAGATATTTATATTGACGTTAGTTATGTTATATTTATAAATTAGCGAATGTAAAGGGTCGTTTACCAAACGCTTACTCGAGTAAGTGAACATCAAGTCATTTTACCTTACCGGATGAATATGGTAAGGATCAAGAATCTTACTGGTGTAAGAGCGAGACAAGGACAAAAAGTCTTACCCGGTAAGTGAAGGCGACGACTCTTACAATGGTAAGCGCTTACTGGGTAAATTGTTGCATACGATACCGTTTTGGTGGACTAAAATCTTATCCAGTAAGTAAATAACAGTGTTAAATTTTACCGGTAAACGTTTACCGGGTAAGTGTTTAGTAAACAGCCCCTAAATGACCTGATATGTGGTGGCAAAGTCAAACCTTAAGTCTCACACGCCACGATAAGGATGTGACGTTTTTTTAAGATGTGACATAAGGTGTCAAATTTTGTATGTCATATATAAGATTATATATATATATATATATATATATACACACACACACAAGAGCACATCTATGGTTTCTATATATTATTCAATCAAATAATGATATGAAAAAGACTTATATACATATTAGAAGAAGAAAAATCATATAGAATTATCATAAAAGTAGTAATTAATGCATATACATATTCCACATATATTAACCCATGCATGTATATATAAATCATGTATACATAAAATATTTTATGCATACGTATATAATCATGCATATTTCACATACATACAATCTCATGCATACATTCACATTATGTATATATCTCCTATGCATAAAAATACACATTCTCACATGATCAAATATAATAATTCATCATGCTTTCACGAGGTAATCTACAACTTTGGTTTAATCGTACGTCCATAACGTATATGAATTCGTGAAACTATGTGTGATGTGATTAGATAAACTTATAAAAATGTAAAATCTAAAGTTAAGAATGTGAAAATACAAAAGCTAAATAAGTAATTAAAAAACTAAAAATAATTTTTGAAAAAAAAAAAGTCACTCCTTGTAAAAGACAAATGTCACGACTGGCCACGGAGGTTCAAATGCGGTGACTCCGGGCTATCTGTAATGCAGGTGGTATTCTCGAGATTAGTCGGCTCGCATAACGGGTTGGATATCCAGGTTAATTAAAAAAAACTGAGAAAAATATTATAATCATCTTGAATTTAAGAGATTGAGAGGTGGGCTTTAAAATATGGGCTTGTGGGAAGTTGCTTGAATATTTCACTAATGGACTTCTTACTTGGTTAAAATGGTTTTGGTCCGGGATCGATTGATCGATTGGGATCGGTAGGACCGTTTACTACGAGTTTTGTGGAAATTCAGTTCTCAGCCCGGCTCCGCTTGTAACTTCTTACGGGACCGGGATCGGGACCGAGACCGGGTTATGTCTAGGGTTGTTTTTTCATTTTTTTAAATTATAATATAAGTTTTCAACTAATATTTTTATTAAATAAGAATTAAATAAATTTATTTATTATTTATAAAAATTATCCACTTCAATCCCAATTATTTAATTTTTATTTTTATTTTTTATTTACACCTCTTTGATACAGATCCTAATGCTACAAATTACTATATAAACTTGTTAAACTCTTGGTTTAAAACGTCATCAACTCTAATCAGATTTGATCAAACATATTTGAGAAAGATTAGAAGGGTACTCGTGCAATGCATCGAGACGCATCTTGATTTCAGTGTTTCGTTTTGTTTCGTTTTTTATGTCGATATAATACGGTTTTATGTGGTTTTGAGAAAACGATAATATTTTATTTTTGAATAAAATATAAATTTGAAAATATCATAAAATTTTGAAAAAAGATATATTGATATCAGTATCAAATTAATCTTTTTAAAAGTTTTTGTGTTTTGATGTAATTTCCTTAATTAAAATGATTATCATAATTATATTTTAGATTTTTTATATATAAAATAAAATGTTTATCCAATATTTGATTATGTCTATCTGGTGTTAGTTACCCGAATTCAAAAATGGAGCTTTAATAAGTTGTACTTACGCACAATTTACTTATAATCTTAAATTTTAAGTAATATGCATCAATAAACAATATTTCGTACATAAAAAATGATTTTTAAGAGTTTTTGTTAAATGTTATATAATATAGTATATGTATGTGAAATAGATTTAATACTATTGCTTTTTAATTATCCTAATTTTTGAAAATCGTCTCTTTTAAGTATTTTTTATTTTTATAACTATTAATTATTATGAATTTTCTTATTGTAGTTTTTAATTATGGTTTATAAAATAATTTTTTAAATATTATAATTTTTATGATTATAATTTTTAATTATATAAACCACATATCTATCTATGATTGAGGATGAAAGATCTATAAAAATGTGTAGAAAAAAAAGCTGATATGACAAAAAAAAATAAAACTGATTTGATAAAGTTATGAACCTGAAGATTTTGCGTGGATTATCAAGCACTCAATGCATCATCATTAAAGATAAATTTCTCATCTCAATAATGATTTTTAAGAGTTTTTATCAAATACTTTACAATATTGTGTGTATATAGCCATAGGTTCATTTCAGAAGTGGTAAATATTTGAAAACTAGAAAAATGATCCAACCTTTTCATCTGGTCAAGATTTGCGGTTTTGACTTTGTGGCGCCAGATAATTACTCGCATGATATGCGGAAGATAGAGTGATAGTTTTGTAACTTTTACAAATAGGCAAAACAAGTGCATATGTGAACACACGTGATTCACATATGAACTATATGTTCATATGTGAACCCGTGTAATTCATATATTAACTATTTTAACTGATTTACATATGAACTCGTATGATTCACATATGAACTAATTAACTAATTCACATATGAACTATGGGTTCACATATGCATTTATTTGCCGTCTATTTGTAAAATTTATGAAATTACCCCTCTATTTTTCGCTTGGCCAGTAAAGCTGCAAATCTTGACTAGTTAAAGCTACAATTCTTAACCAATCTTGACAGTATGAAGTGCTAGGATCACTTCTTTACTTTTCAAATACTTACCACTTCTCAAATGAACCTCTCCCTATGTGTGTGTGTGTTTGAAAGGAGAGTTAAGGTGAGAAACATATAAAGAGATCTGGACCCTTGATCACTTTTAATATCAAACCTACCAATGAATCGTATTTGATATAAGGATTGATCTAGTGCATCTTGGTGCATCTCATCCCAATGTGTAACCAAGGTGGGATTCCCTTCTTATGTTTCTCATGTTAACTCTTTTTATCACCGAAACCCAAAAACACATATGTGTGTGTGTGTGTGTATATATATATATATTGATTTTTAGTTCACATTTTAGCTCAATCCCTTCAGCCTTCTTCTTATTTAAGTTCATTCAGGCAATTATAACACTCTAGCCAGTTAGTCCAATCTCCACCCTCATCCCTATTATACCATATTTTTCGATTCGTCGATTCTCGATTACAACGACAAATCTGCGATCTCTTCTCCTTACATCTTTAATTTGAAGATTCAACTCTTCTAGTCGGCTAACCTTGTTCATATTTATTTCCCCCATGACTTATCTTATGATTGAAACACCAAGCATGACCATGTTTAATAATCTCCCGCTTTCTTGTTATTTGTTTCTCTCTTTCTTGTTCAATGAGCAGCCTCACTTGCAATTTCGTTGACTTTGTTCATCATGATATAGATTATCATCGTTCGGAGCAATATAGCCCTTTGATAACACGCATAAAGTTTGAGAGTTGAGGCAGAATTAAGCTCTAGGATCAATCTATGCTTTCTTGAGAACTTAAGGTAAACAACAGTTGGTAAAAAAATTTTATGCAAATATTTCAATTTAACGACTTATTGGAGAAATTTGTTTGTGAAAAGCTGATTGAATATTTTCCTTTTCAAACAATGTTAGAAGATAATTATAATTAAGTGAAGTTTTTTTTTATTAACCTGGATATCCAACCCGCTATGCAAGCAGACTAATCCCAGGGCGACCACCTGCTTTGCAGATAGCGCGGAGTCACCGCATTTGAACCTCCGTGGCCACAAGGGGATTTTTATTCCTCATTGGATTTGAACCTGAGACATCTTGATACTTTTGACCTTTGGAGCCGAACTCAAACCAATCAGGCACCACCCTTGTGGTTATGTGAAATTTACATGTTACTTTGTCATTTTAGAACATTTTTACTGTTTTAGTGTATAAATTTTTTAATATAATATGTGATTTAAACTTTTATATTTTATCTTGATACAAATATAACAGAACATCTTAAAAAAAAAGATGGAACGACCTTCCTACCTACAAAGTCAACGAGGTTTTCTACTATTGTCTCGTAAATGAATATAAATCTTAGAGCAAATACATTTTCCGTTTATGTGGTTTGGTAAAAATTTGTAGATTTCATCTCTATGGTTTTTAAAATTTCCGTTTTCATCCCTATCGTTTATAATTCATTTCTATTTTCGCCTCTGAGTCCAAAACATTACTTTAAAATATGAAATACTAAAATAGAAATGAATTGTAAACTATAGGGACGAAAAAACAATAAATTTTAAATCATGAGGACGGAAATGGTAATGAATTATAAACCATAAGGATGAACTTTGTAATTTCAAAACCATAAGAATAAAAATAGAAATTTTTAACAAACTATAGGAACTAAAAACATAATTTACTCCAAATATATATATATATATATATATATATATATATATATTAAAGGAAGAACCAAGAGTATTGAGTTGATATCATGAGAACTGAGTATTGAGGTGTTGGTGAATTGTGATTGATTTTGAAATATCCCACATTGGTAAAAAATTGAAAATTTTGAACAATATGAAGTGTATAAGAAAGGTGGATTGGATGCCTTTGTGTCAAATATGAGGTTTGTCTCATAGGGTTGTTTTTCTTTGGACGACCCTTTTGAAATCTATAACCATAGTGGGAAACCAATCAAACCAAATGGTAGAAATTATAATGCAAGATTAATTAATTATATTATTATATCTTTATATATATATATATATATATATA
>NC_037533.1:1364860-1375149 GCF_001531365.2 Cynara cardunculus var. scolymus
TCAAATGTAACTCATATATTAAATACAAGGGTATTTAAGTAATTTGTCATTTTATGTAACTCCCAAATAATTAATTGAGAGTTATAAATTTGAAAATATCACAATTGATCATGATGCAATATTGACATTGGAGTTTCACACGTGTTCATGTTCTATAATTCACATTTATTTTAATCGACAGTTCTCACTTTTGACATATGAACACATTAGAAATCACACAGCCTTAGATGTCGTGATTCATAAGTGTTCATATGAATACATACACACACACAGAACATGTGAAAACATGTGAACATGTATGAAAACACACAGCCCTAGATGCCTTGGTTTATATGTGTTCATATACATACAACAGAATTGACTCCTGAATATACATAAGATGTTCATACGGTTCACATGTTCATATGTCTAATCTTTTTTGTTTGATGTGGTTTGAAGACATACACAAGTTGTTCATATGTCTGACAATTCTTGTATCAAAAATAGATTACTTTTTACCTAAATACCATTTGATATTTTGCTCACATATGTTAATTGAAAATATTAATTTAATAATTAATTTTTAAATATCATTAAATCACAATCGTTTATTATTCAAATTAGCGATCAAGATCGGTTAATAAAGTTAACACGATAATCTTGGTTAGCATTTGAACCAGCCCATATATATATATATATATATATATAAGAACCAAGAATATTGAAATAATATCATGAAAATTGAGTATTAAGGTGTTAGTGAATCTATTTATATATATATATTAAAGGGTGTTGGTGAATCTCCAAATTTTAATATAATTAACAACTCAAATTTAAAATTAAGAGATCAAAACTATAACGTCACATGGCAATTTAGATAAGATTAAGCTAAATAAAGTCAATCMTATAAAAATCAYACCATCTTACCTATTGCATATGCCTTTAAATATATTATTGTTGAACTATGAAAAGAAACATATCCATCCAAAACAATTCTTTTKGTTACTAGTTGTGTACYCGTRCAATRCARCGGGAGYCGTGAATTTTAACGATTTTAAAGTTTYACTGKTTTTATTAGARAAGATTTAACGATGATATAAGTTACACTTGGTTTTTACATATTAATACAACTTGAATAAATAAGAGTTATRGTTCCAATTACAGTTTATCGATGAAAAAAATTRTATGACAATTTAAAATCCAATATATTTAAAATCCAACATATTTAAACGATTCCACAAATGTGTTCGATTTACACCAAGAGCAAATAATCAAGAGATCGAGAGCGAGACCAAGAGTTCTAGAGCAATTGAATGGGAACGCTTTTAATAACTCTTGGTGAATATCAGTTTGAATCTCATTTTGTGGGATGAAGAGAAGACATAGAGGTATGAGAGGGTGAATGCATGAGTGAAAGGTGTCAAAAATATCTTGGTAACATGAAAAAAAAGGTAATAATGTGCATTAGTAACTTGTACTATATGTTATTTTAATTGTAGATTAAGAAATTTTAAACTGAATGCATTATGAGTTGTTTTTAAAACTGTGTAACTTGCATTATGAGTTGTTTTTAAGATTTTTAAGACTTTAAGACATTGTTTGTAATTGGTTCGATTATGTTTGAGACATTTAACCTTACATCTTTAAAAAAATTGTAATTTACTTTTAATTGTGAAAATTAGCGTATTGTTACTTTTTTTCAGATCGGTTTCGGGTTTGGGTTCGGTTATAACCAACGGTGAAAAGGAGGATTTTTACCCTTAACGGGTTCCCCAACGGGGATCGGGGAAACTGCGGGGACCCGATGGGGATCCCTGATAAGATCCCTGACGGGGATCAGGGCAGTTACGGGGATGGTTTTAGCTATCGGTTTCGGGGACGAGGATACCAATACCCGGCCCGAACCCAGCCCGTTGCCATTCCTATTTGTCAATGAAGTCTTTGTTTTATTTTACATGTACATACACATCATTGGTCGATAAAATAAGTGATGAATATCAAAATCATACATACAATCCCTAATGAGTTTTCCATTATTATCACAATCCAATAAAGCATATTTTCTATCAACCATAATGACAGAGACCAAGTATTTGATGATCTCATTTTTCCTTCAAATCCAAAAGATGCTCAGCTGAGACAATTTGCATTTAGAAAGTTTTATCAAACCCACCATATTTGACCACAACTGTAGAATTTGTAGTTCATGGGGTTTTAGATTAAGCTCATTATCTGAATCCTTTAATGGATGTTTATGGTTTATGGCCGTTTTCTTTGTGTTTTGTATCATGTCCATTGATCGATTAATGTTTGTGTTCTGTATTGAATCTTTTTTACATGGTCTGATGATCCATTGGTTTACATGGGTTGCTGATGGAATTTGCAGATCCTAATGGTAAAACACAATCACACACACACACACAGACACACATATATATACTTACATATAGGTACTTCAACTTGGTTTCTTGAAAGCTAAATTAAATCGACACTAATTTCGACTAGTGCAATTGGTCTTTGATGCATTAATACAGGACCAATGTATTACAATGGAGTTTACCATCTGTTCTATAAATACAATCCATATGGTCCATTTTGGGGTAACATTTCATAGGTCATTCCATATCCTATGATCTTATCAATTGGGTTCATCCAGATATTGCTCTCACCCTAACGAGACATACGATATCAACGGATGCTGGTCTGGTTCCACCACGATCGTAGAATCCAGCAAGACTTTGAACAACCCAAAAGGCTAATGCACTCCACATGATTTCACATTATTAAATACTTTTCTATGGGCCTCCGTAGGTCGAATTTATTGCAGTACTCTACTTCCATCTGCATCACACACAAAGACATTTTGCATTAAACATTCTCAAAAGTGATCTTATGCTTTAATCTTTATAAAATACTTTTGCACCAAGAATATTCATAGTAAATAGTTGCAAGAAGTAATTTCTTAATAACATTTTAGTTATACAGGTTAAAGAACTCTATATCAGGTAAGAGTTGCAACACATGTTAATGTTGAAGTTTGGTTTGTTGCCACCGGCAAATCTAATTATATATCCACCACTTTAGATGAGGTGCCTAATTATGGAACCCACCCCTGGAATTGAATGCTTAAAATAAACCCTGCTTTGTCAGAGGCCTGCTTAGATACAACTTCTAAGTGAAATAGATCATCTTACCTTGATACTTTGTTGTAAAAAAATGATGTTTTAATTAGAGACAGACCAAGCTGCCTCAATCAAATTCTGAAAGAAAAAAAAACAGCTAAACAAGGATTTGGTCATGGTTGCATGGGGCATAGGAGTCTACAATCATGAAAGAAAAGAGGGTTACAATTGTTTGCCATAATAAGAGTCAGGTTTTTGCATGTACATAGCTCACAGTACATGGGAGTTAGAGGCCTAAATTTTCCAAATGAGGATCAAAACACCAAATATAAGAAGTGCTTTGAGATTCCAATCTATTTTCCCAAAAATTATATGGCAACAGATTTATATGTGTAATTAACAGACACATGGTAGCCAACCTCAAAGTTACCAAAATTCCCTACAACACAATGACTTAGTAGTGACCATATTACTGCAATGAGAACATTTCTCAAAGAGATCTCCTAAATGTATTTAACTTCAGACAACCTAAACAAAATAATGGTGAGGTACAAAAGATTGAACCATTACAGGTTCACATAGGTGGAAGGGGAATATAGCCTTACCTTCTCCAAGCCAAGTGAAACGTCATTTCCTAATTAGAATTTTTAGCCCAAGTACCAATCAGGCAACCTACTATAGTCCGAAGGGTAACTACTAAGACTACACTTTCAAGWGATTACAATTTTTACATGACTGAAGCTGCTTAGTAAGTCTGCCCTACATGCATAATGCATTCAAGAGAGAAATCCCAGAAACAGCTAAAGAAAAAATCCTCTCTGTTTTTGGGTGTGTTTTTTACTGCCATCAAGCATCTGCAGGTTTAACAGTGTGTGTGTTTTTGGTGCTCAACCACCAATTAGTTTGCTATAAAAATAAGTACTTAAATCAACAGAATGAACAAGAATGAACTTATCAATATATACCAAAGCATTATTGATTAACTATTTTTGGTGCTTCTTTTTTCAAATAGTAAAAGAGAGAAAGGAGGAATCTGAATGGTTATGTATCAAGATATATATGGATTCATTTATTTTCATTTATTTGATTTCTAAGGATTTTGGGCCTTCCAAAAAGATTGGTTTGTTATATATATAAAATATAACCCATCTCACATCAATTTCATTCTTGTATAGGCAATATGTGGCATGAAAAGAAGCATGTCAAAACCTATATTTTCTTATTATATTGGTATGTTTCCAATAAGATCCATAGAAATTGAAAGCCTTACCCTTGGAACTCTTCCTCCTATATTCAGGGTATGTTCATCAGTCTACTGATTAATGTTCCAAATGCTTCCCATAAGTCTTTCAATAGGCACTTTGCTTAATTATTGTAGGTTGTTCTTCTTGTACTTTGGCAGGTGTAAAAGTACATATATTGAATGCAGACCATCTTATATTTGAGTTTGTTGCTAAATGGGCTGGAAATCCCAACATAACTCTGGTTTTGAACATATTATTTCTACCCATCAAAATTYAGGTTAGAAGAGTTTGGTTCTTATGTCATAAAGTACATGAGAATTTTTTTAGTGGTTGGTAATCTAGCATGCTTGCTTTATGGTATAGATAAAAGCAGAAACACCCACACTGGTCAAACAAGCATGCATGATTTCTTGAAGATTTCAAGTGCTTTTAATAACGTCAAAGAACAAAAGCATAATATCTCACATAAATTAACAGACTACAAGTCATGTTAAGTCAAGATCAGAAACACCCAATAAAGGTCAAAAAGCAAGCATGATTTCTTTCAAAGACAGACAGAAACACAAGAAACACAAGTATCATCTCACACAGACAAACAGAAACCATGATAATGAATGATCTTTCAAAGATTTCAAGTGCATCTTAGAAAAAAAAACACATAAATCATCTCACACAAAATTAAAGATATATAGAAGCCATGCTGAAACAAGATCGGAAACACCCACAAAGGTCAAACAAAAGAATAATCTCACACAAAAACATTCACAAACACAGAATCAAGCCATATTGAACGAATATATAAAATCCAAGAGATTGTAAATGGTACCTATCTTTTGGGTTTGAATGATAGCAGATCACCGGTGAGAGAGTAACAAGCAGGTAATATCATCAAGAGGGTTTTACAAAGAGATACCAACAGAGCTCCACTGGCAGTATGCCCACCTCCATCCTACACAAAAATTAAAAAAAAATCACCTTCTCTATCTAATTTTTCATTTATTCTCCAAACTCTTCCCTCTCACTTTTTTCCTACTACAGTTGTGGGTTTTGATAAAAAAGAAAAGGGGAGGGGGATAGAATGCCAAGGAACTCAGTGAGAAACCYTTTATTAAACCACCATGAAAGAGATCAAAATACTTGAGAGAGATTGARAGAAAKAGAGCAGAAAACCAACTGATCATCACACATATAACATGAAGACTCTCTTTTTACATTCCATATATGATATACCTTAAACTATCAAATTATTAACTAGATCATTAACCAGCCACAMTGCTATTCTACATTCTTSCAATTTAATTTCATCATATATGCGTTATTAACCAGCCAYATTACATTATAAAGATCATTAACCAGCCACATTACATGAAACCCTAATATTTTTGAATAAATGAAACCTGATATTTTCACATAAATGAAACCTGATATTTTCACATAAATGAAACCTGATATGTTCTCATAAATGAAACCCTAATATTTTCGCATAAATGAAACCTGATATTTTCGCATAAATGAAACCCTAATATTTTCGCATAAATGAAACCTGATATTTTCGCATAAATGGTAAAAACAAACCTGGAGATGGATTGAACGGTAAAGAAGACTATGGAAGAGAGGTCTGATTTCGAAGAAGACGATGGAACCTTGCTTTAATATATTGATGATTCGAGTGTCTTGGGGAGTGAGGAATTGCCTGAATCGTYGTATTGGGAGCGACGAAGCATCTGAATCGTCGTCTTGGGGGAGGGGAGTGACCTAATCGGCGTCTTGGGGGAGGGAAGCGACCTAATCGGCGTCTTGGAAAGGGGAGCGATCCTTTGGGGGTGGGGAGCGAGTAATCTACTGCAGTAAAGGATAAAAGATAAGGGTATTATGGTCATTTACAATTTTAAGACTTTAAGACTTTTGGTAAATCTACTTAATAAGGTAGTATAGATTAGATGGGTCGGGTTAATTAGATTAAAGACATTTGAATATGTCATTATTCGACCATAATCTCCACGAGTAGAAGAATAGGATTGTACATCGGTTGGGTTGTTAAAGATTCATGTCAATTGCAAGTGAAACTGTAATACAGTTACGAAAAGAGTTGATTTYGGGTTGGTCTTATGGTCTGATGTAAATATTAATAAGGGRTTTAACGGTCTTACTAAATCCACGGAATATAAGGGTATTTGGTTCATTGGGTTCGGTTGGGTTCAAAATACTCTAACCTGATACATACGGCTTGAAGAWTTTACAAATCGATTAGGAATCAKATGGCTTCGAGTTGGTTAGCTGATTTGGTCGGGTTTTTGTGCACCCCTAACAAAGACAAACTTCGGATTTTTATTAATGGATGCACAAAATATTATAATATAGTTTTTTTTATGAATGCACAATTTTATTTAAAAAAAGATAAACAAGTATTAATATAGCAAAAAAAAAATCAAGCAGCTGCACTTTTAAACCATAAGTGAAGAGATTGAAAGGAAGTGAATTAAACCGTAGACATAAGAGGCTTAAAAAGTTGTCAGAGGCTTTTAGCGACATGGGAAGCGATTTAAGTCTCTAAAGGGAGATAACAGGAAGAGCATAGTCAGTTTATATATTCTTTGATATTGTTTCCAGATCTTTGCTTTTCCTGTTAGAGAATGAGTTGTTAGCTTTACTGAATGCGCTGAACATCTACCATTCTAAAAAGTAGCAGTTCAGATTCTCAAGCAACTTAAGTCGCTTGGCAACCAGCTTCACACCCTATTTTGTGTTTTTAAGCTATTTGCGACTTCTGATGCAACCAAACTTGCATGGGAGGTCCCTTAATGCCTTAGATGGTTTTTGATACAACTTTTCTTCATCCTAACTCAACCACGACCCTTGATTTAAATGCCACAAACATTCCATAATGGCTGGACACCAATGGCTTGATAAAATAAATCTACACTCTTAAACGATTAACTTCAAAAACACGAGTGTTACACGTAAACAAAGGCATAACTCATAACTCATAACATCCCTTCGAGGCATTCCTCAAACACCTTCTCTGTAGCTAATTCGAAAGAAATCAACACACAACTAAAGAGGAATCAACACATAATAGTGATAACGGAAAACAAAAATAAGTTACTTGGATTGGAAGAACAGTGAATCAGTAGTGAATTCTGTGATGGAAGTGAATCAACACACAAAAGTGAATTTTGCRATGGAAGAAGAGTGAACTAACACATAGTAGTGAATTCTGCGATGGAAGGATAGTGAATCAACACACAAAGTCTCAATCAACACATAGAAGTGAAGAGCGAAAATAAAGTTACTTGGCTTAGAATCAGTAGAGGAACGATGGATGGCGAGTGAATCGGTAGTAAACCTTATCTAACCAGATACATATCAGCAATCAGTGTTTGAATCTTCATTTTCAGAAATSRACGAGAGTCAAAATCATCACTTTGGGATGAAAGTGTATGCAATGAGAGTGTTCTGTGAATATAATCTTCCGAGAGGATTATCAGTATAGGATTGTTAAGTTGTACATGAAGCATAATTTGTTTCTAATTAAGAGATTTTAAGTTCTTATGTATGAAAACATCAGTACTTGATGTTTAGGACTTCTTTTAAAGACTTTAATGAATATGTTTTATAAGATGGTATAGATAAGGGCATTCTTTAAAAATTTAACCATCTGCACCTTTAAGTCCCTTTTTTGAGCGTTATCTATGCACCCGTACCTCCTTAATGTTCCGCCTCTGGTTGTGTTAACACCTTTTAAATCTATTTAATGTATTATAAATATAAAAATTAGAATTTGATGTTAATATTTATGAATATGAAATTCATATGAAGTTTAAGTAGCATAGGGTTCAAATAGCATGACCTTATCTAGAGGTGGCCATTTGTCTATCAGACTGGACCAATCTATAACTTTAAATAGACTGGAACAGATCATACAATAATCTAAGTTTGGTATTTACATTGTTAGATCTGATCCAATCTATTACTACAACAAAATCGGGTTTATAAGATACTCCCAATTTCTACGCGTCTTAATAGACCTCTTTATAAGACTTAGTTTATATGACCAAAATGATAAAGCGTCATATATAAAGTCGTTATAATAAGTTCATATGACATTTTTTGACGTCGTAATAAATTTTTTAGGACACTTTTAATATAAAACGTCTCATTAGCAACTTTATGACACTCTTTGAAAAATTGTCCTATAAAAATAAATGTCCTATAAAAAATTGAGTTTATAAGACACAAGTTGCTAATGCAATACTTTGTATTAAAAATGTCCTAAAAAACTTGTTAAGACATCTAAAAGCGTCATATAAACCTATTACAACACCTTTAGATATGACGCTTTATATTTTGGTCATATAAATTAAGTCTTATAAAACAGTCTATTGGGACGCTTAGAGATTGAAGGCGTCCTATAAATCAAAATTTGTTGTAGTGTATAATTTTTGAACTATATTGACTGGTCTTTATGTGCAACTCTAACCCCATCCAAACAAATACAAGGTATATAACGAACGTTTAGATGGTGTTTGGTTCACAGAAATTTGAGATTTAAAAAAATTGAAATGAAATTTATAGAAAACAACTTTTTTTCAAGTTGAATTAAAATTAAAAGACATTAAAATTGAAAACAATGCTTTTTGGTCTTTTAATTTATATCTATACTATATTATAAAGCATTTGACTAAAACTCTTAAACTCTTAAAACTCTTAAACTCTTAAAAACTCTTAAACCCGTTCATCCCTATCCGATTTTATCCCATATCTGAATTCGTGTAACTAACTGCAAATAAATACAATCAAATACAGGATAAACATCTCATTTTAAATATAAAAAANAGATTCGGGAAGAAGGGAAAGCTCAGTCCGAGGTATGTTGGGCCATTCAAAATTTGTAAACGAATTGGGCCGGTAGCATATCAGTTAGAGCTACCAGAAGAACTGAACCGGATCCATAACACTTTTCATGTTTCGAATCTGCGGAAATGTTTGGTTAATCCGAATTTAGCTGTACYGTTGCCAGAAATTCAGTTAGACAGCAAATTGAACTTTATGGAAACACCAGAAGTTGTGGTAGACAGAAAGATCAGGGTGTTGAGAAACAAAGAGATAAGTCTGGTTAAAGTACAGTGGAAGTTTCACAAAGGACCGGAAGCGACTTGGGAATTAGAGTCAAATATGATCAGAGTACCCGTGGCTTTTTGACTAAAGGAATTCCGGGACAGAATTCTTTTGAGGGGAGGATAATGTGATAACCAGATCTTGGTTATTACCCAAGGTATTTAATACGTGATTATTTGATTTAATAATTACGTGACAGCATGATAATTGATACATGCCGGTTTGAAAATTTGTGAATTAATTGGTTATATATATATATATATGTGTGTGTTTATTGGATGATGGATATGTATATATATATATATATATATATGTGTGTGTGTGAATGTGTGCATATGAATGCATGTGTTTGGTTTGAGGTGGCAAGAAAAAGGGGGGGTGGGGGAAGAGAGGCGGTAGCCGACCTTCCCCATTTTGCTAAGTATAAAAGGGGTTACTCCCCCTTATCTTTGGTTTTCCTGCCAATTTGAGAGAATTTGAGAGGATTAGAGTGTGTTGTCCGATTTATCAAGAGAGGAAGATTTCAAGCTGTTTTCAAGAGTTGGATTTCAAAAGGGTGATTGCAAGCATTTTGTGTTCAAAAGCTTTAAAAGGTGAGTGGTTTCTAAATCTTTTGCATATGAATTTATTACTGGTTTTATTAGTATGCTTCGTATTTTTATCCTTAAAATGGAACTTTGATTATATTGTCTACGTGTTTATCCGGACAAAGTTTGACCGGATGAGGGTTTAAACCGGATAAGCCTTGAGAGGTTTATGTTGGGAGGTTTAACTTGAGAGGTTTATTGAGAGGTTTATGTTGGGAGGTTTAACTTGAGAGGTTTAT
>NC_037533.1:1377264-1384334 GCF_001531365.2 Cynara cardunculus var. scolymus
AATATGAAATTCAAATGAAGTTTAAGTAGCATAGGGTTCAATTAGCATGACCTTATCTAGAGGTGGCCATTTGTCTATCAGACTGGACCAATCTATAACTTTAAATAGACTGGAACAGATCATACAATAATCTAAGTTTGGTATTTACATTGTTAGATCTGATCCAATCTATCACTACAACAAAATCGGGTTTATAAGATACTCTCAATTTCTACGCTTCTTAATAGACCTCTTTATAAGACTTAGTTTATAGGACCAAAATGATAAAGCGTCATATATAAAGGCGTTATAATAAGTTTATATGACATTTTTTGACGTCGTAATAAGTTTTTTAGGACACTTTTAATATAAAACGTCTCATTAGCAACTTTATATGACACTCTTTGAAAAATTGTCCTATAAAAATAAATGTCCTATAAAAAATTGAGTTTATAAGACACAAGTTGCTAATGCAATACTTTGTATTAAAAATGTCTTAAAAAACTTGTTAAGACATCTAAAAGCGTCATATAAATCTATTACAACACCTTTAGATAGGACGTTTTATATTTTGGTCATATAAATTAAGTCTTATAAAACGGTCTATTGGGACGCTTAGAGATTGAAGGCGTCCTATAAATCAAATTTTGTTGTAGTGTATAATTTTTGAACTATATTGACTGGTCTTTATGTGCGACTCTAACCCCATCCAAACAAATACAAGGTATATAACGAACGTTTAGATGGTGTTTGGTTCACAGAAAATTGAGATTTAAAAAAATTGAAATGAAATTTATAGAAAACAACTTTTTTTCAAGTTGAATTAAAATTGAAAACAATGCTTTTTGGTCTTTTTATTTATATTTTCATAAATGTACAGAAAAACAAAAAATGTTTTTTCCATTTGAAAAAATATCACCTTGAAAAATAAAGTCAACGGCTTGACTTTCATAAAATTTGGACTTTACATTTAAATTGACGTTTTGAATTTATTATTGCATTGAAATATTTTGTGTGAAATCAATCTCATTTGAAAAAAATCATCACATGGATTTCTCCATATATTAATTTCTTACAACAATTATATGTTTTAAGTTTGGAATTGAATTTTGCACACGCTCCAAAAACACATTTGAATATAAACATATATTTTAGGAAAAAATACAATAAAAATCAATGGACTTTCTTGTTTGGAATGATTAAGTTCTTGGACTTTTTTTTGGAACAAATAAGTCCTTGGACATTACAAAACATGTTAAATAAGTCCTTGGACAATTTTTTGGAACAAATAAGTCCTTTGACATTTCAAAATATGTTAAATAAGTCCTTGGACAATTTTTGGAACAAATAAGTCCTTGGACATTCCAAAAAATGTTAAATAAGTCCTTGGACAATTTTTTTTGACAATTTTTGGAACAAATAAGTCCTTGAACAATCCAAAACATGTTAAATAACTTCTTGAACTTTTATAAAATATGTTGGATACATTCTTATACAATTTTTGCAAAAGTAACTACAAAAATTTTTCACATAATTTCAGTACAAATCTTGTATACATAACGAGTATTCAAGTACAAAAAATATCATATCATCCCAAAAAGCAATCATATAATCTTCATAATTTCCGTGCTCGACCTGTAATGCACATTTTATATTTTGACTAGGTCACAAATATTTCATGTTCTATTCCTTAAGTACACTCATCCCGAATGAACAAGAATGAACTTATCAATATATACCAAAGCATTGTTGATTAACTATTTTTGGTGCTTCTTTTTTCAAATAGTAAAAGAGAAAAAAGGNAGGATTAGTTTTGGAATTTTTATATGTAGATTTTGTACATATAGCAATCCATGTACTAGTGGGACCTTTTGATGTAATGAAATATGTGTTTTATGCAAATGTGGAGTATGGGGTGTTACAGAAAATACTCTAACCTGATACATACGGCTTGAAGATTTTACAAATCGATTAGGAATCAGATGGCTTCGAGTTGGTTAGCTGATTTGGTCGGATTTTTGTGCACCCCTAACAAAGACAAACTTCGGATTTTTATTAATGGATGCACAAAATATTATAATATAGTTTTTTTATGAATGCACAATTTTATTTAAAAAAGATAAACAAGTATTAATATGGCAAAAAAAAATCAAGCAGCTGCACTTTTATACCATAAGTGAAGAGATTGAAAGGAAGTGAATTAAACCGTAGACATAAGAGGCTTAAAAAGTTGTCAAAGGATTTTAGCGACATGGGAAGCGATTTAAGTCTCTAAAGGCAGATAACAGGAAGAGCACAGTCAGTTTATATATTCTTTGATATTGTTTCCAGATCTGTGCTTTTCCTGTTAGAGAATGAGTTGTTAGCCTTACTGAATGCGCTGAACATCTACCATTCTAAAAAGTAGCAGTTCAGATTCTCAAGCAACTTAAGTCGCTTGGCAACCAGCTTCACACCCTATTTTGTGTTTTTAAGCTATTTGCGACTTCTGATGCAACCAAACTTGCATGGGAGGTTCCTTAATGCCTTAGATGGTTTTTGATACAACTTTTCTTCATCMTAACTCAACCACGACCCTTGATTTAAATGYCACAAACATTCCATAATGRYTGGACMCCAATGGATTGATAAAATAAATCTACACTCTTAAACGATTAACTTCAAAAACACGAGTGTTACACGTAAACAAAGGCATAACTCATAACTCATAACATCCCTTCGAGGCATTCCTCAAACACCTTCTCTGTAGCTAATTTGAAAGAAATCAACACACAACTAAAGAGGAATCAACACATAATAGTGATAATGGAAAACAAAAATAAGTTACTTTGATTGGAAGAACAGTGAATCAGTAGTGAATTTTGTGATGGAAGTGAATCAACATACAAAAGTGAATTTTGCAATGGAAGAAGAGTGAACTAACACATAGTAGTGAATTCTGCGATGGAAGGATAGTGAATCAACACACAAAGTCTCAATCAACACATAGAAGTGAAGAGCGAAAATAAAGTTACTTGGCTTAGAATCAGTAGAGGAACGATGGATGGCGAGTGAATCGGTAGTAAACCTTATCTAACCAGATACATATCAGCAATCAGTGTTTGAATCTTCATTTTCAGAAATCGACGAGAGTCAAAATCATCACTTTGGGATGAAAGTGTATGCAATGAGAGTGTTCTGGGAATAAAATCTTCTGAGAGGATTATCAGTATAGGATTGTTAAGTTGTACATGAAGCATACTTTGTTTCTAATTAAGAGATTTTAAGTTCTTATGTATGAAAACATCAGTACTTGATGTTTAGGACTTCTTTTAAAGACTTTGATGAATATGTTTTATAAGATGGTATAGATAAGGGCATTCTTTAAAAATTTAACCATGTGCACCTTTAAGGCCCTTTTTTGAGCGTTATCTATGCACCCGTACCTCCTTAATGTTCCGCCTCTGGTTGTGTTAACACCTTTTGAATCTAATTAATGTATTATAAATACAAAAATTAGAATTTGATGTTAATATTTATGAATATGAAATTCATATGAAGTTTAAGTAGCATAGGGTTCAATTTGCACGACCTTATCTAGAGGTGGCCATTTGTCTATCAGACTGGACCAATCTATAACTTTAAAATAGACTGGAACAGATCATACAATAATCTAAGTTTGGTATTTACATTGTTAGATCTGATCCAATCTATCACTACAACAAAATCGGGTTTATAAGATACTCCCAATTTCTACGCGTCTTAATATACCTCTTTATAAGACTTAGTTTATAGAACCAAAATGATAAAGCGTCATATATAAAGGCGTTATAATAAGTTTATATGACAGTTTTTGACGTCGTAATAAGTTTTTTAGGACACTTATAATATAAAACGTCTCATTAGCAACTTTATATGACACTCTTTGAAAAATTGTCCTATAAAAATAAATGTTCTATAAAAAATTGAGTTTATAAGACACAAGTTGCTAATGCAATACTTTGTATTAAAAATGTTCTAAAAAACTTGTTAAGACATCTAAAAGCGTCATATAAACCTATTACAACACCTTTAGATATGACGCTTTATATTTTGGTCATATAAATTAAGTCTTATAAAACGGTCTATTGGGACGCTTAGAGATTGAGGACGTCCTATAAATCAAATTTTGTTGTAGTGTATAATTCTTGAACTATATTGACTGGTCTTTATGTGCAACTCTAACCCCATGCAAACAAATACAAGGTATATAACCAACGTTTAGATGGTGTTTGGTTCACAGATAATTGAGATTTAAAAAAATTGAAAATGAAATTTATAGAAAACAACTTTTTTTCAAGTTGAATTAAAATTGAAAACAATGCTTTTTGGTCTTTTAATTTATATTTTCATAAATGTACAGAAAAACAGAAAATATTTTTTCCATTTGAAAAAATATCACCTTGAAAAATAAAGTCAACGGCTTGACTTTCATAAAATTTGGACTTTACATTTAAATTGACGTTTTGAATTTATTATTGCATTGAAATATTTAATGTGAAATCAATCTCATTTGAAAAAAATCATCACATGGATTTCTCCATATATTAATTTCTTACAACAATTATATGTTTAAAGTTTGGAGTTGAATTTTGCACACGCACCAAAAACACATTTGTATATAAACATATATTTCATATATCATAAAATACAGATTTACACATTCGGTCCCAGAATATACAAAAGTTACATTACAAAAGTAACTACCAAATTTTTTCACGTAATTTCAGTACAAAACTTGTATACATAACGAGTATTCAAGTACAAAAAATATCATATCATCCCAAAAAGCAGTCATATAATCTTCATAATTTCCGTGCTCGACCTGTAATGCATATTTTATATTTTGACTAGGTCATAAATATTTCATGTTCTATTCCTTAAGAACACTCATCCCGAATACTTTCTCTTTAAATAATCATATTGATTTCACTTGTTTTTGGGTGAGTTTTACATGRCACACTTCCTCTAGCTTTGTTGCCAACTTCACCTAAGTTTCTTTGCGAAGACTACATCAGTTTCGACCCACTTTGTTGACCTCTTCTATGCAAGTCTCTAAAAAGTGTTTGGTAATTTCATTTTTCCATCTCACACGCACATTATCGTCCATCAGTAATTAGTACACAATAAAAAATCACAWTGCAAAAATAGAATAATAGTCGAAGCAGCTAAGTCGTATATGTCAGCTGCAATGCTCRGCTCTTTATCATTGAGTTCATCAAGTTTTAACCATGCTAGACTGCTAGTTGCTAAAATCTTGGAAACCCACTAAGATRGTTCATATTTCATGTGAAATTACAAGAAGTTGTTTGTTTAGGACAAAAAAAATACTTGATGTAAACATACCTAAGGGGCCGTTTACCAAATGCTTACTCGGGTAAGCGTTTACCAAGTTATATATTACCTTACCGGATGAATATGACAATGACCAAGAATCTTACCCGGTAAGAGCAAGGCAAAGACCGAGAGAAGTGAGGACAATGACTCTTACCACGGTCAGCTCTTACCGGCTAAATTGTTRCATAGAAAGCCGTTTTTGTTGACTAAAATCTTATTTAGTAAGTAAATAATAGTGTTGAATTTTACCATTAAGTGCTTACCGGATAAGTGTTTGGTAAACGGCYCCTAAGAGGTTTTTCTTTTAAAAACAAACAGCACCRAAGCCTTTATCATATTCATCAACAACTTTTAATTTCTTCCAAAGTTAGAAAAGGAAAAACAGGAGATAATTGCAAATCAGAAGCATCTTGAAGCACAACAGCTTGAAATGAAAAAAGACGTTGATGATCTTGTAGGTCTTAGCATAAAGTTGAAGGACCAAAGGGAGCAATTCTTTAAGGAAAGGGAGCTGTTCATTTCATTTGTTGAGAAGCAGAAAGGCTGTATTAACTGTAAACAGAGGATTTCTGAGTTTATGTTAACTGACCTCCAGTCTTTAGAAGTAAATAAAGCGGAAACCTTTACACCTCCCAAAATTCAATCAAAAAGTTTGTAAGCATAGAAAGGCTTGAAAATTGTATACAAACAGATTCAGTATAGCAAATTCTTCCAAAATCAGATCAAAAGGTTCAAGAACTTGGAAAAAATTCGAAGACTTTAAGCTCAAATTCATATTCAATTGATGAATTGATATCGATTCAAAACAATTTCAAATTGCAATACACATAAATCCCAATCAAATTCAGATCAAATCACACACAGAATATGAATAATTGGATTCAAAATACTAAAAACAGAAAGCTCGATAACACAAAGTCAAGAACACAGTTTCAAGATCCAATAAATTGATTCAATTCAGGTTCAATCTGCAATCTGGTTGTTGTTTGTTTGCTCTGATACCAATTGTTGTTCCAGTTTCAATCAATCTTATCACAATTCAAACAAGAACATAAAGTTCAAGAATGACAAATTAGGAGTAGAGAGAGAATTTCTTCAACAAGTCTTTGATTAGCTTCAAATTGATTACAATGAGAATGAATGTACATACTAAAATTACAAGGCACCTATACCATTTTTACAAAGAAAATAACAAGGAAGTTACAAAGACAATTACAAGCTTGAATACAACAGCTAAGCACCAACCTTAAACCCAACATAAAAGCCCATACAAAGTTAAAGAGAAAATTTTATTTGTTCTTAAAGAATAAATTTGATGTTTTTTAAAGGGAAAAGTAAAAAAAAAAAAAAAACCCAATAGACTTTAGTGTTTGGAATGATTAAGTCATTGGACAATTTTTTGGAACAAATAAGTCCTTGGACATTCCAAAACATGTTAAATAATTCTTTGAACTTTCTAAAACATGTTAGATACATTATTATGACTTATACAACTGGTTAATGTGGTAAAATAATGGAAAAAATCCCGAAAAAAAACCCCAATGAACATTCATATTTTGAACGATTAAGTCCCTAAACATTTTTTGAACCAAAAAGTATTTACATCTATAAAATTAAACAAATATAACAAAAAAGTACTTACATTTACAAAAAAAAATTACATTTAAAAAGATTTTTGATAAAATTTATTTTAATTAAAATTAAAATATATTATGTCAGTGATTTTTCAAACTAAA
>NC_037533.1:1386069-1444017 GCF_001531365.2 Cynara cardunculus var. scolymus
TATATATAATATATAATAATATAATTAAGTCATAAACTATTCAATATTAGACTCATTTCGAATGTATTAACGAAACGATTATAATGATGTAATTTGTTAAAATTTTAAGACCTTAAGACTTTTGTTAAATTTGCTTAATAAGATGATATAGATTATAGATATAAGATTTAAGTAATTATGAGGTTAGTGGGGGTCTGAAATTGGACCCAAAACTTGTTTTGTGTTTAGGTAAAATTGTCTTATCCTTTACAAGGGGGTGTTTGGGATTGCTTATAAAAACAACTTATTAACTTATTCCGGTGTGACACTGGTAATAAGCGTTTTTGAGTGTTTGGATAAACAACTTTTACCGGTGCCAAACAGGTAATAAAGAGTTTTTGAATAAGTTAAATCATTCTGACTTATAATAAGTTGATAAGTGCTTTTATAGAAAAACATAAGTTGTTTCAAATAAACAATCCCAAACCATGTAATATAACATACTGCCGATAATTCAGTATAAATTTTATGTCATAAATCAGATTTAGAATATTTGGCAAATTAAAACGTGTTAAGTTGATCCTTAAAAACATATCAATTTATTTTGTTTGATTTCATAAATAGTTGGAATATTAAGATATGGTTATAAAAAATTAAATATTAATTAATTAATTAATTTGATGGATAAGTTTGATGAAGGTTAATGACGTGGACCATGAGGATATTTGACCCGAATTGATCAAGTAAAACAGCTGTTGCCCAGACGCGTTATGTTTACATTTTTTTTAATCAACATAATTACAAATTAACACAAAAGAAATTGAAATATAACAAAATCCGAACATATAAGATTCAATACTATCATTTACTTTATCAGATAAATTTTTTGCTATCAAAACAGAACTGAGTGTAACAATTTATCTGGTATATGTTAATTGGGTAAGACTCTCGATATTTGACATTGCTCTTACATGGTAAAATTTACGGTTCTTGTCATGTTCAGTTATTCGATAAGATAAAGTAATTTGGTAAGCACTTATCGAGTACGTGTTGGGTAAACGACTCTTGGTTTTAGTTTCATGCAAGGGAATAGTTTTTAAAAATCCAATGAATTTTCCAATTTTGAATAATTAGGTTCATGAAATTTCTTTTAATGAACTAAAAAGGTAATCGCGCAATACAACAAAATATATATCGATTTTAATGTTTCATTTTTATTCTTTGTCTCTGTCGATATAATACAATTTATGTGGTTTTGAGACAATGATAATGTTTTTAATTTTAAATAAAATATAAATTTGAAAATATCATAAAGTTTTGAAAAAGAAAATTAATATTAGTATCAATCTAACCATTTAAAAATTTCCGTTTTTTGTATAATTTTCTTTAATACATGTTTTTTATAATTTAATCTAGATTTAATAATAAAATAATTTATATTTGATTTAATAATATTTTTTTTATAAAAATAATAAATAAGTATTTTATTATAATTTAATGATTATCTTATTTATATTTAAAATGAGATATTTATCATGTATTTGATTATGTTTATCTGCAGTTARTTACACGAATTCAAAAATAGAGCTTTAACAAGTTGTACTTACGCATAATTTACTTGTAGTCTTAAATTTTAAGTAATATGCATCAATAAATAGTAATTCATGCATAACAAATGATTTTACGAGTTTTTATCAAATGTTTTATAATATAGTATAGATAAATCATTTAACTTTCTCATTTTGAATGATTAAGTCTTTAAACATTATTTTCAATATATAAAATGTCGAATTTTTAAAAATTAGTTACAGAAACGTTTTAAGTTAAAATAAATACATGTAATCAGCTAAGGGGTTGTTTGTTTACCTCTTAATAGTTCCATTAAGATGCAACAGAATCTTTTTTGGCAAAAAAAAAAAAGTTTGGCTCTTAATGGTTCTAAAATCCTCTGAATGATTTTGTATCATGAGTCTCCCTTAATCATTCAGCACCCTAATTTCATCGTAGACAATTATCAAACAATTATATTTTATTTTGCACTATATCATGAGAGTTTTTTAATCATTCCGATAATTTAATCATTTTGCACCAAACCATTCAGCAACTGTCAAACAACAGAACATTTTAAATTAATATATATATATATATATATATTAGTTTTATTGTTTCTAAACCCTATTTCATTCAACCCCTCGCATCCAACGACATCCCTCCCCCTCACCACTCTCGCCGCCCCATTATAGTCCGTTCTCCATATCACTTGTCGCCGATGTTAGTCCCTGGTATCAATCTCCCTCTTTTTGAGATGTTTGTTTTCTTGTCTCTCAATTCTCCATATTTTACAACAATTGAATGAAGTATGTACAGATAAATCAAAAAAGAGGGAGAATAGAAAAACGATCAAAGAGGGAGAATGATTAAAGGGCCAACGGTGGTGATTGGCGACGATAGAGAGCGGACGACAATGCTAGGAGGAACGACGGTGCTGGGTGCAAGGGGTTTGAATGACGTAGAGTTTGAAAACGGTAAAACTGATTTATGTTTTTTTTTAACTTTAAAAACTCCATAGCCGGTTAAATATAACTTTTTTGGGTTAAAAAAATGTAGTAGACTATAATTTATAACAGTTCATTAATTTATCTATTAAAAAGATTTCAAAAACTTAATCTTTTAAAATAAGAAAATTCAAAGGTTTATTTATTTAAAAAAAATTCAAAGAATTAATTATTTAAAATAAGGAAGTTCGAGTGTTTTTGGAATTTTCCGTATAATAGTATTTTTATTTTAATTAATGTAATAAATATTCAATTTTTCCAATTTTGTTCTCATTTAAGTGTTGTTTGTTTTTTATAAAAGAGCTCTTATTAGTCTTTTATATCTGATTAATTAAAAGCTGAGGTTATTCAAACTGTTTATTTTTTCTAATTTTTAGAGGCATTTAAGTCTTATTGTCCATTTATCTAGTAAGAGGTAAACCAACCACTTATTTGCCTTTTATTGTTCTTCAAACCCTTAACAACAGCGTTTCTCTATTGATTAACCTTAATTGACCATTTCTCTCGATCAATCATTACCAAATCAATCCTTCTGTATCTCAATTGATGTATTTTAATAGGATTTAAATGTGTTAAATACGCTAATTTAAATGTAAATTTCATAATGATGATGAATAAGTATGTGAAATTGTATAAATTTTATTTATAAATTCAACAATATAATTTTTAATGGGTAAAATAGACAACTTAAACAAATTCAGATGTTTATCATTTTTGAAAAACAAACAATTTTATTGATTCAAATTCAAGCTTCAGCACTACTTCTTATAAATCAGAAGTGAAATAAGACTTCAGATTTCAGCACCTTTTAAAAACAAACATGAAATTAATCTAATAAACTAATTGATTGTATTTTGATGCAGTACATATGATCTACAAATAATCAAAATATTTAATATGTTATTTACTACATAAAATATCTATATGTTACAACTCCTTAATTCAAATTTTATAAATGTTATTAATATATTAGAAAACTTAGGGGATATTTGGGATTGCTTATAAAAATAACTTATTGACTTATTTCAATGTGACACTGATAATAAGCACTTTTGAGTGTTTGGATAAACAACTTATACCGGTGCCAAACCGGTAATAAGAAGTTTTTGAAGAAGTTAAATCATTCTAACTTATAATAAGTTAATAAACACTTTTGTAGAAAATCATAAGTTGTTTCAGATAAGCAATCTCAGACACCCCCTCATTTCCTATGTTAGTTGAATCAAATATGTTTACATAAAATTACTTTAATAGAAAACTGTAAATGTATAAACGTAATATCATCTTCAACAGTTATATTATTTTGAAATTTTAGCTGATTTGAGGACAGTTTGCTTCAACAACTATGTTAATAGCTCGTTTAATTAAAATAGAGAGAATGGAAAACATCTCTCAATTTAAAAAAAGAAAATAAAAAATATAGTATATTTGTTGAAGATACTCTAAACCCATCGAATAGTTTTGAATATAAAATAACAGCCGATAACAAACAAATGCGCGTTTCGATTATATATAAACGTACAAAACAATTAAAATTAATAGGAAACTTCATGACAGTAAACAGATACATTTCAAAACTTAAAACGAGAAAACCCCACAAATAACTATTAATACGGAAATACGCAGTGCGAAGCCAGGATCTCGGTCCAAGAGAGGAACAATTACAAACAAAATGAACGTTTAATATAGAAGTAAATATTAACCCTATTAAAATAGTAAAAAACAATGATTATATATTCTTGAAACACCAAAATATTGCAAATTAGTGATAACGATTAAATAACTCAAGACGATAATAGTGTAAGTTTGTGATTCAGATAGCATTTCGACGTGACCGTCTACAAAGTAAGAACATCTCATCCATGTAACAAACATCAATACCATACTTCTCACAAAACAAAACAATGGGTTGTCTGGTTGGTTTTCCATTAAGTCATGTATAAATAAAGTTGTCTGTATGAATTAATTTGTTTGTATGAATTGAGAAGGTTTTTGGTTTGGAAGGGTTTTTTTTTTTCATAAATGGAATCAATGTGTTTTTTAATTGGGAGGATTACTTTTGAAAAAACTTTGGCTTTCTGTATAAAGCTACACTTTCTATATCATGAAGCTACTACCAAACAGTCTTGTATAGCTGACCGAATAAGTTGTGAGTCTCATTAAGCTCATTAAGTTGCTAACAAATAGACACTAACCTAATTAAGTAGAGAATCCCACTTGTCATTGTCAACTTTCAATTTTTGTAGTTGATTTTTGCAAAGTTCATTTCATTCACAATATAGTGTTCTTTCTTTTACAATGTTTTAGATAATTTATTGGTAATCCCCAACATAATTCTCATAAGGTGTAGGCAAAACACAAATTAAATGAGGAGCACGCATCAGCTGACGAGCTGCATACTTTTGTTCATAAGTTACTCCATCTTTGTTTATCATCTCAAGCAAATCTAACACAAACGGAAAGAAGGCATTATACGACCAAAGTCCCATAGTGTGATCCCCAACGTGTGTCACGTGCTCTAGCGAGAGAAGTTCTTGATTGAGACCTCGACCACTTGGGATTTCATCTGAATTAAATGCTTTAATAACTTTCACAGTCTGTAGTTCCCGAAGCAGATCATGGCGTTTTCATGAACCTTATTATTAATAAACATTAACAATAATTAATAAACAAACAAATACCTTTATTGACAGATGAAAATTCAAAAACGCAAAACATACCTAGCTGAAACTCGGGAGGACTAAGGAATGAGAGGAGATAAAGTCATCGGCACTGGTTCCAAGCTTGCAGTGGGCGGAGAGAGCCCAGAGGAGGCTGTGTCACAACTTAGGTTATCCAAGTCTCAATCGACTTGCACTTCACCATTTTCAAGTTTAAACCCATAATTCCAATTTCCCAATTCAAAATGTCGAAGCTAAAGGCATTCCAACACCTAATTACAGTAATCTAGTGATGGAACGCTACACAAAACTCATTGCAACACACGAATACAGTAATCAACACCCAAATAACCCCAAATCCTTTTATTACTCTTTGAAAATTGAAAACAAACCACAAGAGTGGTGCCTGATTGGTTTGACTGATTGGTTTGAGCTTGGCTCCAAAGGTTAAAAGTACTAGGAGGTCTCAAGTTCAAATCCAAGGAGGAATAAAAATTTTCTTGTGCCCACGGAGGTTCAAATGCGGTGACTCCGGGTTATCTGCAAAGCAGGTGGTCGCCCTGAAATTAGTCGACTCGCATAGCAAGTTGGATATCCAGGTTAATAAAAAAAAATTGAAAACACCAAAACCCTTGATGATTTATATAAACTCAAAGAATCCACAAAAGAAAACCGATCCAAAACTCAAAAATACTACTAGATTAAGAACCAAGGAAGGTTTTCACCATCAATTCCACATCTCAACAATATTTGATCATTTAATGAGGGTAAAACCCCAAATATTCTCCATTTTACACTATTGATCCCCTAAAATACATTGATTCAACAATTCAACCCTCATACTTTCACTTTATTTTAAATGTAAGAAAAAACAGATCATTACAGCCTCTCTTCCTTAACAGAATTTCTTCCCATAATTCGTTCAGCCGAATCATTGAAGTACTTGGATTTCATCACAAATTCAGGCACCCACATTGCCTCTTGTCTCTTATGATATTTCCACTGAACCTTCACAAGTCCAATATCTTTGCTCTTACAATCTTTTGTCCAATTGCATATCTTGCAATGGCACTCTAGCTGGAAACTCTTTGATAATAAAGAAGTAAATCCACCATCATGATCCAACACAACTGACAACAGCACTCTCTGCCTAGACACAAAGAAAATGTTTAGTCAATCTCTCCATAGAATACGCCTTCCTAACTCGTAAGAAACGAGACAACTTAGAACGCTAATTAACAATCACCCAAACAGCATCAAAGCCCCAGGGCGTCCTTAACAACGCTGTCACAAAGTCGTTATAAAATAATCTATTTTCACACTGAAATATCTAACAACTATAGCTTCTCTTTCAACACAAACGATGAAATATCAAAGCCCGTGTATAAAAAATTAGCCTTTTATAAAAGCTTTTTAAAAGATATTGTAATCAACAATTTTTTTTAATAATACGATTAATATACTAAAATAAATAAAAATACATTACAACAATATAATTTTTTCTTTAAACATTTATTTTTTGGACAAGTGAATAGATTAATGTTTCAAGGTATTTCCAATCCAATACTAAAAATATTAAAAACAAAAAATATGGTAGTGTTTTCATCTCTAATTCAACACTAAAAACATAGAGATCTAACCACAAGGGTGGTATCTGATTGTTTGAGTTTGGGCTCCAAAGGTCAAAAGTGTCTGGAGTACCTAGGTTCAAATCCAAGGAGGAATAAAAATCCTCTTGTGGCCACAGAGGTTCAAATGCAGTAACTCCGAGCTACCTGCAAAGCATGTGGTCGTTCTGGGATTAATAGGCTCGCATAGCAGGTTGGATATCCAGGTTAATAAAAAAAAATAAAGGTTCTTAAAACTTACCAACTATATTTGGAGGTCAAGTATAATATCAGTTTCTATAATCACACACACACACACACACATATATATATATATATATATATATTTATATATATGACACCCTAGAATCACATTCGCATATAAACATATATATTCATATATCAAGAAATACAACTTCACAAATTCGATCCCAAATGTATACAAAAGCTACAATACGAAAGTAGCTACCAAATTTTTCCATCTAATTCAATACAAAACTTGAATACATAACAAGTATTCAAATACAAAAGATAACATATCTTTCCAACATCTCATGCAAACAAATGTAAATTTTTCACAATTTTCTTTTCCCCTTATCGACTGATCGTGCCCGACCTGTAATGCACATTTTCAAAACACCAAAATGAGAGTTAGACCTTGAGGTCTAGTGATAAATCCATCTTATTGCTATTACAGGGTGAAAATCAACAAAATATTTTTTTTATAAAACCCTTAATTGTATAAATAACAAATAAACATTGGTTTATTGAACAAAGCTCTTTTGTTGCATCAAGATGATGAGACAATACTCATTTATCACATCAACCAATATAATAACTCATTTATCGCATCACATAACAATTTGATGCATTAAAGTAAACAAGTCATAAAGTTGTTGCATCCAACAGATACGATAACAATAACTCCTCGCATCATACACATGCAATAACCTACATTTGTTGCACCTCAAGGATGTGATAACCACCTTTTGTCTCATTCAACAGATGCGATAACAGTAATTTATCGCACCATATATATGCGATAACTATAACATGTCGCATCACAAGGATGCGATAACCAATACTTTAATTTTTATCCCAATTTCATCGCATCACACTCATGCGATAGAATCAATCTTATCGCATCATATAGATGTGATAACAGAATCACATGATCATTTTTCCATAATTTGATTATGCTACCCTTATCCCAGTATACCTAGCTCTTGATTGTGTCACCCTTATTATAAAAATATACCCAACTCCCAATTATGTCACCCTTATACCAAAAATTACCCATCTACTGACTATGCCACTTTTATTACCAATTAATACCCAGCTCCTGATTATGTCACCATTATTACAAACATATAATAATATCATATCAAAACCCAAAAATTTATGCATATAATCATCAATTACTCAAGTTTGAAACCTTACGGTTTCTTCACTAAAAAGCAAGAAATTGATGTTTTATAAATATAACTCACCGTATAATCACAATGCAGGGACGTTCTAATTTTTTTGGAGGTCCTATTACATCCAAAACTTTTGATTACATTGTATAAATGAAATAACAGAGAATATATGTTAAGAACAAAAATGGGCTAAATCTAAAACGATTAACAATCTGAAACTACCCCTAAACCATTAATGATTTGAACATAAAACCAAAAATTATGGTTTGAGCCTAAATAATTTCGGTTATAGTTTTACACAGGTCGATAAAAAGACCCTAAACACATGTAAATTTAGACCCCAAAATTTCGGGGGCCCTATTCAAAATCTCACATTTTACATGCTAAGGAACGTCCCTGTCACAATAGGACGAAGATATGAAGATGTATAACAGCAACAAATTTCAGGTTGAGAATCACAAAATTCAGTTCTTCTTTCTTGCTCTTCGGTTATGTTTTCAGGAGTTCAACACACACAAAAGCTTTTTCTCACTTTCTTTTTAATTCTTAACATCCCAATGAGATATATCAACCTCGAACTTTATAACCGATTATCACAATATATTAATTAATAGTTTAATATATTAAGTAATATTAAAGATGTTCTTTAATATTTTTTAATGTGTGATTGAGTTGATTTTTTATAAAAATTCACTATTTTTAATATTTTATTTTTAATTGTTGAGTTAAAGATGGTCTTAACGTGTGAGAGATAACTAGTAAATTTGAGGAAAATTTATTAAAATAGTCATCGATGGATTTTATTTTTTAACCATTTCTCTCCCAAATTACGAAAATAGTCATAGGTCTGCAATTTATATAGATGTCAAAGTGTAAAGAAAATGAAGTTTCTTAACTAGGTCCGCAATTAAAGGGACCAAATATGTAAATAAGTTGATAGATGTGGAGGATGAGTTTTTTCTCTTTAATTGCGGACCTTCGAGAACTTTATTTTTTTGTACACTTTGATCTCTCCATAAATTATGAATCTGTCAATTACAAACCTCTGGCTATTTTTATATTTTTAAGAAAGAAATTACTAAGGGGCCGTTTACCCGGTAAGTGATTACCGATATGATTCAACATTATAATTTATTTTGATACGTAAGATTTTAATACATAAAAACATATCAAATGCAACAAGTTACTGGGTAAGTGTTTACCTGGATAAAAGTCTTAATCTTTACTTACCGGGTAAGACTCTCTATCATTTTCATTGTTCTTACTTGGTAAGATTCTTGGTCCTTCTCATATTTATCCGATAAATACTTACTAATTAAATGTTTAGTAAACGACCCTTAAGATGCGAAACCATGGGGTTGAAATATATATTACTTTCCTTAAATTTGAGCATATCTAGGATATTTTTTAATTTTAATTTTAATTTTAATTTTAATTTAATTTAATTTTATTTTATTTTCCCTTTATCCGATGCTTACATAAATAGTAATAAGAAAAGCAATTAACTAACTATGGTTAAGTTAACTGTAGTTTAGGATAACACTTGTCAACTGAAATCTCCTATAAAAAGCCCATTCCTGCCTTGGTGTCAGACATATCTTCCATCACCTCCATTTTCATCAATCAAATTCCTACGTTACATATCCAAATTTGACGTTGATCTACGTCACTTCATCTCATCTTCTCTCCGATTTTCCGATCACCGGTAAGTTTTATTGCTTTTTATGGTAATTCATGTGTATATTGTGTGAGTGTGTGTGTCTGTGGTTTCAATATGATCATTGATTGTTGGTGCAGACATAGATCGTGAAAATGGCGTCACAAGGGACGGAGAACGGGGAATTTAGCTTTCCTAGAACGCCGAAAGGACGGAACGGACTTCCGAAGATTCAGACGCATGGCAAAAAGGAAGACCAGATCTGTCATGACGATAGTGGACCGCCGGTAAAAGCTCAGACGATCGACGAACTGCATTCACTTCAGAAGAAGAGATCTGTTCCGACTACGCCGATCAAAGGCGGAACTCAGCCAGCTTTTAATGCTGTTTCCGAAGAAGAACGCCAGAAACAGCAGCTTCAATCGATTAGGTTTTATTGTGCTTCACTTTCCGTCAATTATACTTTAGTCTTAAAATTTTACTGCTAGTTTTGGTACTGGAAAGAAAAATTAAATTGCTAATTTTGGTAATTAGTGCATCGTTGGCTTCGTTAACGAGGGAAACGGGGCCGAAGGTGGTGAGGGGAGATCCGGATCGGAAACCTGAAACTCCGAGAGCTCACGTGACTCACCAACACCATCACGTGCACGCTCCTACTCTGAGTACCAGTGATAGTTCTCTCAAGTTCACCCATATCCTCTACAACCTATCCCCTGCTGGTACATATTCCATGATCTTCGTTTTTTTGTGCCATATAAATGAACCAATAAAAAGAACACAATAATTAATCGGTGAAAACAACTACTCGATCAGGTGAAATGCTTATTTTGATCATCTATGTTCTGCATTTTTGTAAATTATACAGAACTTTACGAGCAAGCCATAAAGTATGAGAAAGGATCGTTCATAACATCTAGTGGTGCTTTAGCCACGCTCTCTGGTGCGAAAACTGGGCGATCACCGAGGGATAAACGCGTTGTCAGAGACGAGACAACCGAAGATGAACTTTGGTGGGGAAAGTAAGTTCACCAGGCCTAACCAAACCCCTTTTCTAAAGAAAATTTACCTTTCAAAATTAGGTGAAAACAAGGGATAAATCACATAAAATAATGATGTGTTTTGTACTCGTAGGAGGGAGACTACTTTACACTACCAAAAAAAATGGTTTATCCAACATTTTAAGAAGCTTGTAGAATACTTTTTTAAATAAATTTGTCCACTTAAACTTTTTATAACGTTATTTAAAAAAATGTCTCTAAAAATGTTATACAAGTTTATAATATTTAAACATCTTTTACGTTGTAAATCTGAATTTGTTGAAGTGATATGTTATATTTTTCTGTAATTTATTAAAATTTCACTTGGTTGATGATGGTGAAATTTTGAATGTTTGCCTAAAAACAGGGGGTCTCCAAATATTGAGATGGATGAACACACTTTCTTGGTGAACAGAGAAAGAGCTGTGGATTACTTGTGCTCGCTTGATAAGGTCATTTCATCCTTTTCTTTATTCCAAAAGCATGAACCTACCTTTTCTCTCTCTCTCTCTCTCTCTCTCTATATATATATATATATATATATATATATATATATATATAAAAAGAGCGATAAAATGAAAACCACCAACATTTGTAAAACCTTACAAATCACCTTCATACATCGATTTCATTGTTTAATCTTATGAAAATTTTTCATAAAATTATTTAATTTTGTAAAATTATTTCATATAATAATTTTTTTTAATGAATTTGTTTCATATATGATTATAAAATTGTTTCATATAATATTTAATAAAATTTTAATGAAATTGTTTCATGTAGTTTCTATAATTAAAATAATAAAGATGATAATATCCATGATTAACACCCTCCACAATAAAAATGGTTAATCAACCTTTTATATTTACAAAAGAAATAAACAAAATGAAAAATTATGATTGGTTGAACGAGGTTTTCACGATTTTTATAAATTGAGTGGTTTTTATTTTAACGTTCTTCTATATATATATATATATATATATATATTGCAGAATTGACACTTTTATAGATCTCACCGACAATATAAAAGGTGGGAGAAATTCTTTTATGTTTCATTTTATTCAAGCTTCTTCTTAGATATGTTATAATCACTAAAGTAATCGTGAAAAGACAAAATAAAAGTTCAACACCATATCTACGGATGCTATGAGGACTTTGTTATATAACCCTCATTGAATAGACTAATCTGACGGAATTAGTGACCAGAAACCATTTTTAAAGTAAAATGTAGAAAGTAGGGACGATAGTTGTAGTTATTAAAGTTTATGGGCTATTTTCGAAGATTGGTGTAAACCATATGGACCAAAATTGTAGTTTACTCATAACCAAATGACTCGCTATTCACTTTTTAAACCATTTTTTGCCAACTGCTAAAATTTTATATACGTTTTGTAATTTGCAAAATGTATTTTTTTTAATTAAATATGATTTTGGGTAGGTTGGCTTGCGTGATGACGCACCACCATAATTATATTTTAATATAAAAAGTTAGGAAATAAACATTTGCAACGTTTTGGCTATTTTAAGATAATCGAGACAAGTGGTTAGAAAGTGAATAAGGGAAAGTGGCTTCGCTATTTTGGGGAATTATCAGTCGAACTTAGTAAATTCTACGTGAAGGTTTAAGTAAAAATGACATGTATGTAGACTTTACCTCTATTAAAAAATAAAAAATTTGTTTCCTTGAAATCCCCAAAATATTTCTAGCAGCTAAATGTTGCAAGTAGTTTTCCAGGAAGCTTGGGATCTTGGAGATCATAAAATGGTTTTCAACTCCATTTTAATACCTATAAAATGTATTAGGCCCAGGGATGGTTTTTGGTATAACATTAGGGGTGCCATATTATGAGTGTCCCTACCCGAAGTAGTTTTCAATAATTCTGACTCTTAAATATGTTATTACGATGATTTGATGTGTGCCACCGTAGGATATGGTGTGAAAAACTGAGAGGTTATTATAATATATCAAAGCTTAAACTTACGTTTTGATGGTTAACAATGATTGAACACTAAAACCTAAATGTAAATTATTGAAATCAGAGGTTTATATAATATATTTATAATCTTAATTTTAATAGTTTTTATCTTATTTTATGTTATAGTAATTATTTTATGTCACAATTAAAAAATTTCATCTGTAATTATAGCAGATCAAATTCGTCTAGTCATGTGGATAATTAGACCACACGATTTGTAACTTGCAAAGAGATGGTCAAATTGAATAAAAATAGGAGGGACCCACAAGAAAACCTGTTCAACACCAGTTTTGAATGGATGAGTTGTTAATGTCAAATTTCCCTTAAAAAAGTGTCTTCTCCTTAAAAATCGGACATTTATAAACAAATACATCAGTTTCACCAATCTTGGGCAATCTTCATGTGCTGCACTACTTTTTTAGGGATATACTTATAACGCCTTGTCACACACGTGTATAAACACATTTCATGGGTATAAAGTGGGGTTTTTTTTTGAAAACGATAAGATATTAATGCATTGAAAACAACAAGAAACCAACCTTAAAATTGTAGTGATACATTATATGTTAGTATATGGATATATGTTATACGTTATATCGTCTCGAGGGATTTTTTTGAAGTTTTTTTGTTTATTTCGAGAGACTTTTTTGGTTTTTTGTTGTCTTCGAGGGACATATTCGGTTATTTGGTCGATATCCCTTGTTCCTAATATATTGTAGCACCCCTTAAAGCTTAATATATGCACCTTTCATACCTAAAAAAATTCTACTTACAAAAAATAAATCGAGCAAGTGCAGGAATCCTACTTAGGCCTTCATAGGTTCCCCCTGAACATATATTAGAAGGGGCTGATTCAAATAAGACGACTAAATGTCGTGAAAAGGTTATAAGAGAAAGCTAAAATTCATATGCAAATTATTGATAAAATCCAAATTTTTTATTCGAAGATGTATATGTAAATAAATGTTATAAATTATTCATACGAGTTTACGTATATATTTTCAAATAGAAACCTTTGATTAATTTTTATTTCTTATTTTCTCATAATATTATTAAACTTATTATTTGAACCTCCCATTATTATAAGATACAAATAGGGACTATTTATGCCATTAACATTATATTAGGTTTTATTAATAACACAATATTTTAAGTTCCAACAAGTTTAATGACATTTTGGTGTATAAATTGAAAATGAAGCCTCTAGTTGGCCTCAAGATCCCCGTTCCAATTGCTAAAACCAGTGACTTGATGGTTTAGTTATTCAATCCAATGATTCCAGGCCTTTAACCACAATTCCACAAAGTATACATGATTTGTCCTTATTTTCAAAATCTTATTTGTATTTGAGTATTTTGTTTTTTAATTAAATAATAGTTGTTGCAAATTAGTTATTTGTCTTTTAACTCTATATCTTTCTTTCATATGTTATTTAAATGACTCTTGTGTTTATTAAAAAAATTAGTATAATTTTTTGAAAATTATCTAAATTGTGAAGTTGCTTGTGTATTTAATAATCAAAAATTTAGACGGTTACTATATAAAATAATATTTGTTCTCCCAAAAAGTTTTGTTCCTTTTATATCCACTGATCAAGTAAATACATATTAGCAGAAAGAGAAGATAAACATGAATTAAATAAAATAATGTTGTGTCTTCACTTGATTCATGAGACGGGTCACAGAAAACAAACAGTAAATTTTAGGTTATTTGCTCTATTTGCTATCTGGACCTCTCTATTAACTTTCTTTCACATACATCATCACATTCACTTTTTTATATTTCCAATATACTCTAAATTGATCTGATCCAACACCCTTGAAATATTTTCTAGGAGTGATTTTCAATTGTATTGATTTTTTGTTGTCTCAATTATTTTATATGAATTAATTGACTGATTGCCTACCACTTGCTACTTCAATTCTAGTTGACTTTAGAATACCTTATTTTCTTATGGGGCCGTCTTATGACATGTGATAGATTATCAAAAGCTTTACTTTTTCCACAAAATTTGCTTCATTTTGATGATATACCCTTGTAGACCATTTTTTTTAGTTTCATGGTTAGTTTTTCATTAAGTCATGTATGAATAAAAGTTTGTGTGGATTAATCTGTAAATATAGATCGGGAAGGTTTTTGTTTTGGAAGTTTTTTTTATGTATATAATATTTATTTAGGAGGGTTTTTCATAGATAAAAGGAGCGTGTTTTTTAATTGGGAGGGACAAGTCTGGAAAAAACTTGGTTGTTTGCATAAAGCTTCCCCTTGAAGCTTATTGAATAAGCCACTTTTTTATCATTAAGCCACCACCAACCATAAGCCGAGTCCCATTAAGCTCATTAAGCTACTAACAAACACGTCATAAGCCTTTGACAGCATAGAACAATATAGAGCCATGTAGGTTTAGATGACATGGTCTTCTTTGTGACTTGCTCTATGTCTCCTGAGGGCATACTTGTAGTTTGTTTCTAAAATCTAGCCTAAGAAATATTGTTTTGGTAGATCCTTTTCCAAAGCTAGGACTAAAATCTAGAAAGGTAACATTGGTAGGCATTGCTTTAGTTCCGAAAAGAGGACAAACTGTTATTCTATCTTTCAAAATAGCTCGGGATAACCATAAGAGTTCAACTCCTAATATTTATCGACTTAGGTGATGCGCCTTAAGTTTGTTTATCAAGCATATAAACCCCAGACCTAAAAGTGGCATGCTTTCATGGACCCGTTTCCACGCTCATGAACAAGCCAAAAGATCAGCAATGTCGGTATGTCACTGGCTTCCTTTATCATGGTCAGCACAACAATGTAACTGAATGACCTCAAAAACTGAATTGAAGAATCTAACCCTTTAGTGTATTTCTAAGTTTTTATGGGAGGAGCAGGGTATTTTGAACTAGGGGCATACTGTCCTGGGTCAGATGAAGGTCATTGAGCTAAAAATAAATTTAGAAGGCCATGCTCTTAATTGAAAACTCATTTGAAATCATTTATCCAAAGGACCCTGATGATGGATCAATGAGAGAGTTTTAGGTATATAATCTTAAATGAGATTTTAATTAAATCCATGATCTTCTCATGAGTATAAAGCCATTTTTTCTTTGATAGGTCTAGAGGTCATGAATTTAATTAAAAGCTCATTTAAGGTCATATCCCGAAATGACCTCGTTGAGCACCTACATAGAATCATTAACAGACTTGACCACATAAGCATGGCAGTTTTGTACTAATTCTTGCAGCCGATCAGTTCAAGTTCAAGATTAACTATAGCAACTGGAATTGGATTCTTTGGCTTTTGGTTGTTACCAACTATGTTTCTTTGTTCCTAGATTGCAGTAACAATTCTATCAAGGAGTCTATAGAAGTTACTGATATTATGTGTTTGTCTCGCGATTCGCAGGTTTACGTGAACGATCAGTTTCTCAACTGGGATCCAGTACATCGTATCAAAGTCCGTATTGTATCTGCCAGAGCTTATCACTCATTGTTCATGCATAACATGTAAGTATATACACAAAAATGAGGTTCTTAATGGGACTATTTTGGTCAATAATCTTAAATGAGAATTTTATAAACAACATAACCTTCTGAAAACTTTAGTGGCATTTTTTACATATGGAAGTGACATCTCAACATTGTCAGAAGGTTATAGATTAAAAAGAAAATTGTGAGAAGTTCATTCGATCGTTGGACCTGTTTTAATGCTAGCTTTGAGCATAAGAGTAACATGGTAAATGGCAGGTGCATCCGACCGACTCCTGAAGAGCTGGAAGAATTTGGTACTCCGGATTTTACAATATACAATGCTGGGATGTTCCCTTGTAACCGTTACACTCATTATATGACGTCCTCCACAAGTATCGATCTCAATCTTGGTAGGAGGGAGATGGTCATCCTTGGAACCCAATATGCGGGTGAGATGAAGAAAGGTCTTTTCGGTGTGATGCATTATCTCATGCCTAAACGCCAAATCCTCTCCCTACACTCCGGTTGCAATATGGGGAAAGATGGTGATGTAGCACTCTTCTTTGGATTATCAGGTATACACATCAACTGCTTTTGTTTTTCAAGTCGGGGGCCTTAACAGAGACAATATCTCTACCCTTTGGATAGAGATTAAGGTCTGCAAACATCCTAATCTGCAGAGCCTACCTTTGTGTGGGATATTCTGGGGTTATTTTGTATATAGGTCAAGTGTTTGCTTCAAACGTCTAACGTATATTTAATGGCTTGCTTAGATTAAATCGTATTGTATATGTTGTTGGTAGTACCATAGACGTTATGGGTTTGAACCCCTTCTTTTCTTGAGTATTCGTGGAGTCCCATATCAACTAGACTTGGACCACTTCTCATCGGTATATGTTGGAACCTCTACATCTCTCTGAAGGGCTCTTTTGAAGAGTTATCTAATAGCGTTTCACATATTCTCACATGATATTTGGGCCAATGTTTACCATTTTAGGGACTTGACACTCTGGGAAATTTGTAGTTGTTTAGCTCCCTCTTGACACTCTAGGGGAATATGTGCATGTCTAGTGTACATTAGAAAGGGTGAGTTAAAGTCCCACACTAGGAGTGAGTAATAAAATGGCATTCTGTATATTCTCATATGGTATGAGTCAAGGTCTATCACTATAAGGGCTCAACTCTGGGGCAATCTGTCATGTCTAGCCTACATTTGACGGGGCGTGTTAGAGTCCCAAATCAACTAGACTTTGATCATTTATCCTCAATATATGTTGGTGCCTTCGTTCTCCACCTAAAGGCTTTTTTGTAGAGTAATCTCGTTATTGGCAAGACTTGGGAACATTAAAGTTTGGGTTAAAAAAATTAGGGTATTTTTTTTATAGTTGTCGACTGTGGGCGTTTTATCCCCTAGTTTGGTTGTGGATCCGTCCCTGAATCTAATGGTGTTCCACCTGCTAGTGGTTTCTGAACTTATAGTTTCCTTTTGAATACATTTGCACGTAGGTACGGGCAAGACCACACTGTCCACGGATCACAACAGATATCTAATTGGAGACGATGAGCACTGTTGGAGTGAAAACGGTGTGTCAAATATCGAAGGCGGTTGCTATGCCAAGTGTATTGATCTATCAAGGGAGAAGGAACCTGATATCTTCAATGCCATCAAGTTCGGGACAGGTGAAAAGATTATTTCGAATGACCCGTCCCTTTTTCCAAATCTGATTACATGTCAATAACATCTTCTTCTTCTTGTTTATGGCAGTGATGGAAAATGTAGTGTTTGATGAGCATACCCGAGAGGTCGATTATTCAGACAAATCTGTAACAGGTAAACAAAATTACATCAACTAGACTTGGACCTTTCTACTTCAATACATGTTAAAACCCCCTTTCTCCGCAGGAGCTCTTTTAAAGAGTAATCTGACACACAAATATATAATATGGTATCGGAGCCAAGGTCCACCTCTAGGACATTTGTGTCTGGGACTCAATGCACTTGACATTTGTGCTCATCTGGAATCCCATATTGGCTAGACTTGGACCTTTCTACTTCTAACATATGTCGGAACCTTTCTTCCTCAAGCCCTCTTTTAGTTAGTAATCTGACACGGTTCCACATATCTAAGATGGTATTAGAGCCCAGTACATCTCTGAGGCTCGACATTCTAGGGCATCTATATTCATCTAGTAAGGGGAGATGTTGGAATCACACGTCAGCTAGACTTGGGCATTTCCACTTCAATAGATGTTGGAACCCCATCACATATCAATAGGAACTCTTAGAAATTCAAAATTTTATACTGATTATTGAAGTCAATTTGTAGAGAACACCCGGGCGGCATATCCTATAGAATACATACCAAATGCTAAGATACCGTGTGTCGGGCCTCATCCGAAGAACGTCATCCTGCTAGCTTGTGACGCGTTTGGCGTGCTCCCGCCTGTGAGCAAGCTAAACTTAGCTCAAACCATGTATCATTTTATAAGTGGTTACACTGCTCTGGTATGTTCTATTTCGTGCGTTATCTGGTTTTCATCAATATTTTTTTCTATAAATTCTCACGAGTTTCTCGACTTTTTTAGGTGGCTGGAACAGAAGACGGAATCAAGGAGCCACAGGCAACATTTTCAGCCTGTTTTGGTGCAGCATTTATAATGCTTCATCCAACCAAGTATGCAGCCATGTTGGCTGAAAAGATGAAAAAGCATGGTGCAACCGGATGGCTTGTTAACACCGGTTGGTCAGGTGGAAGGTATATCGGTACTCCTTAGTTATCACATAAACAGTTGGACTGGTACGCAGCACAGGACATGACCTAAGTGGAACGAAAATGCATTTTTTTTTAATTTGAACCAAAACAAATGGAACAAAAATCAGAGAAATAGGAACAAGATTATTAAATTATTAAACACCCATCTCAAATTAAAAACCTTAGAAACCTTCTGAAATTCTTTCATCGGCCTACCTCACTCTCAAGTGTTAAGTCTTGTCTTGTTCGCATACCAAACGCACCCATATGGAACAATAAGGTCGTATTTTCTGAATTCTTATATGCAATACTATCTGTTCCCATATATATATACAGTTATGGATCGGGTAAGCGTATAAAGTTGGCATACACTCGGAAAATCATTGATGCAATTCATTCTGGGAGCCTTTTGGAAGCAGAGTACACCAAGACCGAGATTTTTGGGCTTGAAATCCCAACTGCGATTGAAGGTGTTCCTTCGGAGATTCTTGATCCTGCAAACACGGTAAGCGTTACATTATATATACCTATATAGGAGGCATAATCAAATGAGAACGTAAGAAGTGTGACAAGCAATAATCATGTGTTTGTGAAACAATGAATGTGAAAATACAACATGTACTTTTACATGTATTGTTTGACAAATGACATGATTACTGCTTTTCACAGTTAGAAATGGAGATTTATATAATTATGGGATATGTTTGTTGTAGTGGCCGGACAAGAAGGCACACTTGGAAACACTAACCAAGTTGGGAGGATTGTTCAAGAAGAACTTTGAGGTGTTCTTGAACTACAAGATTGGATCAGACAACAATCTCGCTGATGAAATCTTGGCTGCTGGTCCAAACTTTTGATATCCCAATTTCATCATCATCATATAAATAAGATCATATATATATATATATATATATAGAGAGAGAGAGAGAGAGAGAGAGGGGGAACACCTTGAAAAAACTCCAAAAATTGAAAAACTGAGGAACACTTTGATAAGTTTCCATCTGGATGATATGCAAATGTGGATACAAGTAATTGAAATTGTTTGTTGGTTAACATAAACATGCACACGTGCATACTACACAAATGGCTTACAGATTACCTGTATGCACGTATGCATATCGTCCAGATGAACGGTTACCATGGTATTCCTCAGTTTTTCATTTTTTTTTTTTTGAGGTTTTCCCTTCAACCTCCCCCTCTCTCTATATATGTGTATGTATGTGTGTGAGTATATATATATATATATATATATATATATATATATATATATTGTAATCCACAAATTCCTAGTAATGGTGACTAGAAACTCTAGGTTACTTTGGATTTGAGAAATATGTTGAGTTGATTTCATATAACTTCCAAGAGGAAGGAGTGAGTTGTATTTTCATGAGTGGACTTCTATCCAACACTGTATTTATATGAATTTTGATGTAATCTTCTATATATAGTTTCAAATCCTTCCTACAACTTGCTTTTTCCAGTTATTAAAGGGAAATATGAGTTCCTATTTTTATATAAAAAAAGTAGAGTAAACTACGTTTTTCGTCTTAGTGGCTTGTCGGAAATCGTTATTTGCTTTTAAAATTATGGTTTTTGTCCTCGAGGTATACGTTTCATTGTTCTTTTGTCTATATGCTTTACAATTTACTATTGTTTTTGTTCCAGTGGTTTATAATTTATTATTGTTTTAATATATCAGATGAGCAAAGTTAATTTTCTTCTCAAAATACTTGGGGGAAAAAATTTTGACTAAAAAAATTCGTAAGAAAACTCAGAACTCGTTCTTTGTTCTACTAATTTTCTTTATTAACCGGTTTAAGCTATTGTTCAGTTGATTCCCTTTAGTTTGAGTATGAACATAAGTTTGATTCATTACCCGATTTTCGTTAGCTTTTATTTTTATTGTCTTTCCATTATTTTTTTAGTCTTTTGAATAAAATCATTCTAAATTGATGATTTCTCATAGCTAGGTCATAGTTTAGAACAAATTCGTGTTTTTAGTCCATCATCTCCTTGTGATTGAGCCGTATGCTCCATTTCCCGTACGCTTGCGGTAGAAGTTTGAAATATCATCACATCAATACTCAATAGACTCGATAACAACTTGATAGAAACCAAATTTTGCTAGCATGTATATGAGCAACTTCAAACAAAAAACCATTTTTGATCTGAGTTAAGAGTGAACAATTATGACTTCATGAAATGTTGCACAAGTTATTACTTGATAAATCTAGATAACTGCTTGATAAAAACCCAAATTTTACGAGCATGTAAATTTATAAAAATAAGCAAATAAAAAAAAATCTTGATCCGAGTTACGAACAATGGCTTCATGAAAATTACATGATGTATGCTCAATAGAACTTGATTAGACATGGGAATGAGACTCGTCCCATTGAAGAATCCGGTGTACCGCCCCGACAGGACCAGGGTTTCCCCACAAACTCGGGGGATGGGGAAGGGGATCCCTGAAAGTTAAAAACCAGGGATGAGGATGGGGCTGAGTAATGTGGTCCCCCTCCCCGTATCTTAAATATGTTACATGTATGTTATTAAATATATTAGTTATAAGGAACTAGATTTAATATCTTTTAAATTTAGAAATATTACTTAGACCTTTCTTCTTATATACAATTTGTCTAAGTTGTCTTACTTTTTTTAGATAAAAAAACGTTGAGAGCCGAAAACGTTTGATCAAACTATTACGTATGATGTTGTGATTTTGTTCATGTCTGCATATTTGATACTCCATAAAAGCAAAATTCTGGAAATACGTGACATTTAAACATGGACCATTATTGATCGATTGTGGTGTTTAACACATTTGATTTAAAATACTTCACGTAAACAAGGAAAAATTTTGTGATTCCCCGTCGTTGCAGATCCCCGTTCTCCGTTGGGACGGGGATGGGGATGTGATCGTATTCCGTGGTTAGAACGGGGATAGAGATTGAGGTTTCTCCCCATCCCCGTCATGTTCCCATGCCTAAACACAATAGTTGCTCAATGGTTACTTGATAGAAATCCAAATTTTCCGGCATGTAGATTGAAAAAGAATAAACATCTTAAAAATTTTATCTTGATTTGAGTTATCAAGAAAATTTTATGGCTTCATTATTGTTACACGATGTATGCTTGATAGCTGGTCGATGATTACTTGATAGAAAGCCAAAATATTTCAACATGTAGATTTTGAAAAACGAGGCAATATAAAAATGTCGTATCTATTAGAGATTAGTGAGAACGATTTTCTTGATTGATTAAACAAAATACAATCATTTAAATATACAACAGATGGGCCACGGGCCAAATGCTATATGGGCTAATAAACTAAGCCTAATAACAATATATTATAAAGATACAATGTGATCTGCTATATATATATATAACAAATCTGATCTAACTTTGAAATACAATCAACTAACATCATATAACCCAGTATACTACCAGCAGTGTTATAAACATATTCATCAAAACATTGTAAAACTCATCTTAAATGCACGTATTTGAAGATGAATCACACAACAACAACTTCAAATAATAACACATAATCAATTTATGTCCTTAGCAAATTCACACAACTTTTTCACACAAGACACACACACACAGTGTTTCCTCTTTCCCTTTTCTTTCCCAAAATAGCATGGATAAAATAAGAAGTTTATCTTCTTGCTTTTTACATCACCATATCAAAGACGATGGTTGAGTTTAATAATTAAAATATTATATAAACATAATCACATAGACACAATTATTTTAAATTAACTTACTCACCAAAACTTTCAAAACCACCCCAAATTATATAACAGAACCCGATTATCACATAATGTGTGTTTTGAGTTGATATGTGGTAACAAAGATGATGCTACAAAGCATTGTAGATCTGTTAGAATGGCTTTAGGTTCCATGTACAAATAGTATTGTAAGTTGGATCAGGTTTGCATTTTTGTTTTCATTCTGAGTTTCTAATATGTTTGTAATAGTGTTGCATTTTTGTTTTAACTTTATTTATATTACTCTTTACAGCATGATTTTGATGTGTTGAAGTGGTGGAAAAAGAACGCGAGTAGGTTTAAGATTCTTTCCATGATTGCATGTGATGTATTTGTTATGACTATATCGACCGTTGTATCAGAGTCGGCTTTTCTACTGGTGGCTGTTTTATCGATTCATATAGAAGTTGTTTGACTTGTAAAGCGGTACAAGCATTAATTTGTACCCAAAATTGGATCCGACAAACATCAATTGATGTTGATGGCATAAATGAAGAAGTTGAAGCGTTGGAAGCTGGTAAGTAAATGTGTGTCTATATATATATATATATATATATATATATATATATATATATATATATATATTATGTTTTCTTTTATTTTTTTACTAGAAAATTAAATTAAAAAGTAAAATTCACATCACCCTTGATCTAACTAGATTTTTTAATGGTGTTAGTGGATAGGAACCCAACCCAAACACTTTTGCATACAACGAGGGTTTTTTTGAAATAAAAATTTTATAGAGACCCAAACCAAAAAAAACAACAAACTATAAGGACCAAAATTGCACTTTACTCTAATACTTAATTGTACTCCAATACTTAATCGTAGTAACAGTAAATTGCACCATAGGTCCCTGTGGTTTGCTCAATATGGTCTCTCTTTAAAAATAAGTACACGTAACGTCCTTATGGTTTGCGTTTCGTTGCATTATGGGGCCCTTGCCTTAACAACGTTAAAAGAAATCCGTTAACTAAAGAGTAACTTGGTTATTTTATCTATTAATTACAAAAAAACCTTTTTATATGTAGGTATCTGGTGAATTAAGAAGTAAAATCTACAACATGTGTTCCCTGATTCGAAAACCTAACAATAGTTATCGTTTGGAACCTGCAAGTCGTTGACTCAAATCATTAAATAATTACTTCAAGGGTTTGTTACTAGAATATGTAGCCCATTTACACCATCATCAGGTTTGTTCAAAAACAAGTGAAAGGGTGGAGGGGGTGTAGAAAGGGGGAGGGAGGAGTAAATGACTGAGAGAGCGGTGCTCACCCTGGTGCTCATTTGCTCAGATGGCTCGATGAATTGAGATAGATAGGAGAAGGTTTTTAGATGGAAATGATGGTTGACAGATAAGGGGAGGCGCCAAAGAAAGGATTCACCGAGAGTATGCTTTAAGTATGCTTCTACAGCTTGGGAGGTTAAATGTATATATGTTGTGTCATGTGTGTGTGCATGCATGTTTTAAAAAGAAAATGACATAAATACCCTTTTCCCCTTTGTTCACATATGTTTTTTGAAATTGTAAATTTAAAAAATCAATTTTTTATCATGATTAATCACAACCGTTTATTGTAAGAATCAATGACTAAAATTGGTTAACAAAGTTAACACAATAATCTTGGTTAACATTTGAACCAACCCCCATATATATATATATATATATATATATTATGATTCAAATTAGCAATAAAAAAATAAGACAACATAAAAGGACGAAATTGCCTTTGAGTTAATGAATTGGAGTTAACTCCGTCAGGGATAAGGACCCATAACGCAATGATTGCAAACCACAAGGACGCTATACTTATTTTGAGAGATGGACCATATCCAAATTTTGAGCAAACCATATGGACCCATAAATTGATTCAGGGACAAAAATCGCAATGAGTTACAAACCGCAGAGACGAAAACCGTATTATCAAAAGTATAAGGACGAAAGTCGCAATTATAAACAAACCACAGGGACGAATATCGTAATTTACTCTCAAAACTATATGTAACTTTGTACAAAACTGCAGCCGGCGATCAGATCAAAACACGTAATTTAACCACAAAACTACTTGGAATCAATCACAGAGAGTATTGGGAAGATGATCGGAGCTGGGAAGATGAAGCAGTACGCAAATGTGCTCGATAAGCCCCTTAGCAAGGGTAGACAAGAGGTTATAATATTCTTTCATTTCTTTTTTTCTTTCAAACCAAATGCCCATTTCTCATCTTCTCAGATCTCAAATCAATCGTTGTTTGGGTTTATAATCAGAGGCAAAAATGTATGCTTCAGAGTAGTTCTTGATTATGTGTTGTACTTGAAAATGTTGATCGCAGTTGCGTTTTATGTAATTGGGGAGTGAATTATAAGATTGTGTTTTGGGACGAAAGGTTTTAGGGTTTATACTCGGAAGGGGAGAGAAAGGTTTTAGGGTTTATATTCGGAAGGGGAGAGAAAGACGGAGGTACGAGGGTTTGAATTTATGTGAAGCTGAAGAGATTTTGTGTTCAATTTTGCAGGTCAGTTTGAGTGCATTTGCTTACTTATTTTCAGAGCTTGTTCAGTACAATCAAACCCAAGTTGACAACATTGGAGACCTAGAAAGGAGGTAAAGCTAATAAACTTCAACTTCATGGTACCATAATGTATTAATAGCCTACAATCTGAAATCTATATCTTCTTTCTTGATAGTTATTCCAGCAAAATGCCATTTCTAATTTTTAAAGTAGATGTGTGAAGAACCCTTTGACCTTTCATCTCAAAACTAATCGGCATGAAAGGAATCACCTTTATTGTTCATGAATTAGTTGAGGGTTACTCGATGGTGGGCTAGCTTTTCTGTTGATACCCCATATGTGTTGCCCCACTTCTGATCTGTTGAGGCATACACGTGCTTACATAGTCCATAATTTAAGCTGTTGAGGCATCAGGCGCTAATTGGTTATGGTGCGAGTGTGCTCATTGGTTTCTTCTACCATGTAATTATTAGGGCTTGTGACAACGAGTTCAGATTCTTAATTATTTAGCATAAAGTTCGGACAAAGACCGGTCTAAGTATACACATATATCAGCTATTGCTTAGCAAGTGATATAATGCGAAGAACTGATATCAAATCCCCAGGGATTTGACTACCAAGAACAGAGATTAATGAGAACTAATCCTTGCAAATTTAGGGAGAGATAGAAGAAAATATTTTGAGTTGATTTGATTATACGTAGCATATTTGAAGTTCTTAAAAAATGGGTGTAAGCATAAACTACAAGATATGATAGTTCAGAGAGTGATCATAAGAAGTGGCCACTTTTCTTATAAAAGTGTCCACTCTTCTGCAAAGAGTTACTAGAATAGAAATGTGTCTACTTTCTCTCAAAGAATTACCACACCACTGCAACTCAGATTTGTCAGTGGAACCTAGTTGGAACTCTTTCAAGTTCTTGAGAACAATTAGGTGTCGTTTGGTTTGTGGGATTTGATAGGATATGGAGGGATTTGGAATTAAATTCCATTTCAATCCTGTGTTTAGTTTGAAGGAATACTTTGATTTGAAATCCTGGGATTTCAATGAAATCTCACAAACATGGATTTAGAAATCCTATGTGGGTAATTGTTATTTCGCTGGATTTTACAGGATTTGTTTGTGGTAATATTTTAAAATATGTTAAAAAACACTTATTTTGTAATAATCAATTAATAAAAATATAATTTAATTATTTCTATTATTTTTTATAATTTGTTTCTATAAAGTATTTATAAAGAATGGAATTCAATTCTATTCCAAATCCTACAAACCAAACACCCCAATGATTCCAAATTCCTCCAATTCCAATCCTTCCATGAAATTCAAATCCCTCAAAAACATTTCATCAAACCTAACTGGACCTTAGTATTGTGAACACACCCATATTCCTATGTGATGCTACTGTTTTGTCGATAAAGAATGTTAGTTTGCTTTAGTTATGCCAGAATTCATATTCACATGCAATTCAGAAAATCCTACAGACTTCCATGCATCATTCAGTATTGATGTTGCTTAGTGCAAGGACCATTCCTAATTCTTATTCACTTTTAACATTTTCACAAGTGATCAACTTTGCGTCTTAGGATTTTTCAACGATTAATGAATGCGTCCAATAAAAGCAACAATGTGGTAACAGTACCCTGTTACCTAATGTCTTCGAACTCTGTTTACACTTAGATCCAGAGAAAACTTACTCCATTACTGAAATAGTAATAACAACCATAACCGGAAAGGAACACTGAACATAATTTGCAAACACGAAACTATTAAGAAAATGATGCATTAACTGCACAAAGACTTCCTTTAATTCAATGCTAGAGTATAACAATACGAGGAAAGTAAATAAAAACAAGCTAATGAAATTCTTAAATGTCTAAAGCGAAGTACACGTGTAAAGGAAAGACTACATGCAGAAATATAAATTAAATGCAGTCTTTTCTCTAGATTCATCGACTCCAATTCAGCACATTAACCCGTTTTTTATAGTCACCAAAAAGTAAGGAACAAGTCAATTGATTATTGCTCAGCCAACTTGTGCGGTTTTGACAGCTTCTAAATGAAAGCAGAAGCATGCTTCAGTATAAAGGTTTCCTTTGAGCAGGTTTTTGCTAACACGGAAAAGTTGACTTTACAAAAGGGTTTACCTTTTTTAATCATGATTTGCTTTGTTAGCCAACAACCGCCTATCTTGGAATTCAACGAAATTATTCCAGCTTTGACGGTCCCAACTCATAATTGATGATCATAACTCAGATGAATTATGCCTACTTACTGAACAATTGTGGCCACTTTTCTGGGATGACTCCACTTCTTTGACTTTTCATGAGGAAATGCTACTTACAAGATCTAATGAAAATAATAAAATAAAAAGAGAGATGAAATATAAAGAAGCGAATAAAACACATAAGAGAGAGAAACACAAATAGAAAAGGATCTGAAAACTCTAAATTTGAGAGTTATCAGCTTCCATCTTAAAACCAATTGCCAATAGGAAGGGTCACCGTTGGATCTTATATGTTACATACTAATTGATCTTACTTGATGTGGGGCTAGCACTTTTGATCTTAAAGTTTTATTTAGAAAATTGTGATACACACGTTAAACTGTATATGACGCAGCGGGAAACGCAGAGGGTAGACAAGCGTCGAAACCCTAAAGGATAAATAATTTACAAGCGTAAAACTAAAAGAAAAGAAAAGAGATAAACCCTAATTAGAGAGAAACTCAAACTCAATCATCCATTAATTCATAAATTGATTTGAAAGGAAAACAATGCTCCTATTTACAGGCTAAATAGAAAAGAAAACCTAAACCAACTAGGAAAGCAATAAAAATAATAATTAAAGAGAAACAAATAATAATCCTAAATTAACTAGGAAAATAAAGCAACTAAATAATTAATAAAAGGGAAAAGATCATGCATGAGCTTCATCAGATCCATGCACTGGGGACTGGCTGTGCGATCCTGGGCACGTGAGACCTTTTTACTGAGTCCAGAGAATTAGGTGACTCTACACGACCCATGTCACATGGAGGGTTGCAAGGACTCTGTTTTCTGCCTTCGATGCAGGATTTTGAAGACAAATCGGGCTTCTTTCGAGCTTGTTTCCTTTTCTCCAATTGATCCGGCAAAAGGCCCTTTAGCTCTCAGATCTGTTCTATATCAGTATAGCATGCACCATTACTAGAAATATATTGGTGGTAAGTATTTATAAAATCTATCCCAGTTTGCAAGCTATTGTTTTTTTTTTTCCGAGAAAGAGGGAACCCTTGTTTGTTAGTTTACAACAGATATGATTGATTATAATTTGGGAATGGATGATGATTGTAACGTGGAATTTAGGATTTTCACTAGTTACATTCAACAAAGTGTATTTGTGCATTTGGAATGGAAAGTGCGCCTTCAGAATTTCTTTTTCTCTAGAACCACAAATTTCACTTGGATCACTTATAGTCGAGCATATAATCATCATGTGATGCATTTCAACTATGAAGTAGAATGCCCTACATCAAGCATAAAGAAAGGATCACAGTACACGTCTGGCGAGTGGAGTGTCATGGTCCCATTCATCATTTTTGATCTACATAAGCCAAAGCCCACAGCATTGGTGACATCTGCAGCATAAGTACAATGTTTATGCATATAAATATAAATATGTGTTGTTGTTCCCAACTTTTATGAGATCTCTCAAGCTGGCTCAATAGGGATCTGTTGAGAAGTACCAACCATATTCTCACTAAGAAAATTATGATCTTTTTGATATGCATGTAAAATTTGATTTTTGAAAAGGTGCGTAAGTCATAATCATGATGCGCTTTAATCAAAGCAGGTTCAAAACCAAGTCAACTTACATGTTTGTACATGATATGATTTGATAATCAGGTTGTAGCTTAGAAAGAGAAACATCCTCCTGATTCATGTTTCTTTGAGAGACAATTTCTAGAGACCTAAAACAAAAAACCGTCATTGAGAGAATGATAAGATATAAGTACATAGATGGCAAATGGGATATGATGTAAAACCTAACTAAAACTGCGTCTTTATGTGCCGACTAATATGGTGAACTGGCCTATATCATACTCCAATCAGCCCTTGCCATATGCAAATGATTAAATATAGTGTGGCAGACAATTCTATTCTATGAAGTGATATCATTGTAAGCATGTATTTTCCTCTATGCTTGTGTATTTGGGTGATGAAGATAGAAGAGTTTTTGTCATGAAAGCAGATCAAGTTGTTAATCCTTTTAACTAAAATCACTAAGTATTAAATGACGAACCAAACACTTGTTTGTTTGTGATGGCATTGTGATGCTATTATTTTTAAGTTACGGGGATGTGTCCCCTTTCTTATGAGTGAAACCTGTTCATAATAATAAAAAGATCACTTGAGTGTTTGAAATGACAAATGTGCTCAGGCTCTACATGCTTTGTGCTTTCAATGAAAACACTATATCCAATACTCTCATAAGAACGAGGCTATGAGCATGATTGAGCAAGAATAACTTTGTAGTGATATGTTTTGAGAATATTAATTTGATCATTATCAAAGTATCTAAATGCTTTGAGCAATTTTTCTGGTAAAAAACTAAAAATACTTAAGAGTGTAGAGACATATTTTGTTGCCAAATACAAAGTTCTTAATCTCGCAATAATCAGGATATGATTTTAGGAATCCCGAACTGGCTCTTTGTTGTTCTATATTGCCTTTCACTTGTTAATGAGTGTTTGATATTGAATATCAACTTTCATTCATATGATACTATATGGTGTTATGTGATCAGATTGGAGGATGCTGGCTATGCTGTTGGGGCACGAGTACTGGAGTTACTTTGCCATAGGGAAAAGGTAAAATGGTGTTAAATCTTTTTTGGGATTTTGTGAAGAATTGAGTGGCATGTTGGATATTTTTTTTGTCTATATGCAACTAGGGCTGAGCCATGGAGAGCTGGTAAGGGTACTCTGTTGGAAGGTCAAGGGTTCGAGTCCTAGAAATGGCCTTTCTGCTAATCTGCAAGGGGAAGACTGATCAAAAGACTTCCCTCCCCAGTCCTTGCAAAGCCGAGGAGCCTTGGTGCATTGGTGTCCCTTTTTTATGTCTTTATGCAATTAACTGGGTACCAGTCTCTGATTTGGATGGTGAATGATCTCTTTGTTATCCATGGGAAAGTGGTACATGAATAAAGCTTTACTTTCTAGTTTCTACACATTGGTGATCTACTCTGGTCTTTTACACTCATTTTGCTTTTGGTATTGCTCTGGGATTTTGGTCTAAGCATTACGTTATAGGAAATAAAATAACTATCTTATCATGATTTTCTTATTTTCTTAGTACCATTCTGGTATGCTAGTACTATATCTGCAAGTTTGCTCATTCTGATTTCAATATTGTTTTTTAAACGGAGGAGTAAAAGGTTAACTTTTGAATACGGTCACCAGATTTCATAAACAAAGTAATTTATCATATTCAGATTTTATGCCTAAGCCTAAGATGTTGCTCGCATTGAGGCTTTTGACTCTAATTTGCATCTTTTTGACACAGTCCTTTAATGATACTTTGATAACTGTATTTGGATAAGTGAAAAGAAGAGGCTCATTGGCATTGTTAAACTGGTGTACCATGTTTCATTTGGCATTCCCTTTTTCAATATTTGAGTTTTGCAACTCAAGTTTGTATCACATCGCCATTGTATTGTGAGGCTAAGGTGCATTGTTCATATTCAAAAGTTGCATGTTATGTTTAGGGCAAATTGCAACAAAGTTTGGTTTTCCTATCAATAAATGTAACAAAGTTTTAAAATTTTCTGTGTACCCATTTTAACCGGCAACCTTATATTGTAACATTTGATGATGTGAATAGCCGTTTATGAAAGGGTTACAGCAAAGTGGAAGATAAACTTGACATTCATGTGCTGAAATGTTACAAGATCAATAGGTTACCGGTCAAAATAAGTAAAAAAGGAAAATTTGAACTTTGTTACAATAAATAGGAAATTTTGGAACTCTTACATTGATTTGAGATCTTTTTTTGTTACACTAAGTAGGAATCAAGGCAAACTTCATTGTATTTTGATGCATTTTACCTTTTTGTTTACATATTTGAATATATTCCTGATATCTTTTTGTCTTCTACCAATTATGGACCAATTGCAAATATGTTGCTGCATTACGTAATGGTTTCTATCTGACTTGGATTGTTGATCAAACTACAGTAAAGTGGTGACATCTTTTTCTATCCCATGGAGAATCATTATTTTGTGTTTTCTGATTCTGCAGGGCAATAGAAGGGAGACAAGGTTGTTGGGCATTTTATCTTTCATACATAGTACAGTATGGAAGGTTTTATTTGGAAAGGTTTGTGGTAGTTTCTATTGTTATACAACTTCTCCTTTCCACGGTTTTATTGGAACTCATTGCAAATAGTTATATGAAACCAAAGAAAGATATATAAATAAGAACATATACAAATGTTATTAACTATGTAGGACAAAACAACATTGCTATTAATATAGTTTGACCTTTAAATTCGGGATTTGAGTGCTTATTTTTTTTTGTTTAATCGTTTTTCATAGTCCTAGAAACTACTATTTAGATAAAGAAATTTTACAAGAATTAAGAAACGTAATAATAGGGAAATTGTTACTAATGATAAATCTCAGCAAGGATTGGTCCTAATCATATTATATGATGGAAAACCAACTTGCTTTTAGTCCTTCTATACATCGAAACACTGGCTTATGGTTACAGTGAAACCAGAATTCTGTGTCTTATTAAATGAGTGATCGAGTTTTTGAACCATCATACAGGCTTTTTTAACAAAGAAAACATCATTATTGCAAAAATGCAAATATATATTATATACTTATGCAAGAATGAATGATGTTTGACATAAATAGATCAAAGATGGTTTTTTGTTTTGCATTAAAAATTTTACAATATGTTCAAAATCACTCATTCTAGCAAAATGTTGTGCCTTGTTTTGGTATTTTCACAAGAATGATGGTTAGTTTGTCATTCTACTCTCTGGGGTCTACTTACACCCCCAACCCACCTGCTGGTGAGAGATACTGAGGTTGTTTGGTTTCGTTATGGTTCATTTGCCGTGAAAAGCAAAAAATGGCTTGTTCAAAAAGTGAATCTTTCTCTTACTGGTTATTTTTGCTCTAGTCACCATCTGTATAATGTTTTTCACTTTCAGGGCATTTATTATCGTGAATTTTGCATACTCCTGCTTTGGTATTCACTGGGATTAATGAACCGTCTTACATTTAGGTCGCTGACTCACTTGAGAAAGGCACTGAACATGAAGATGAATATATGATCAGTGAAAAGGAGCTCCTAGTTAATAGGTAAGTGTCTCATTTTGTATGATTCATATCATGACATTCTTTATATTATATTCATGCAAATCAACCTATTTTTCCCTAATCCATGGTTTTCAATTGTGCTTTCTATTTGTTTTACTTGCCTTTTTCGCAAACTGGGTTCTCATCAAAAACAGCACTGTCTTTTGAGACAGGTGAAGTTTGCGTATATTCCAACCCCCCCCCCCCCCCCCCCCCCAACCCTAACTTTTGGTGGGGATATACCGGGTTTGTTTGGTTTCATTTTATACTGACATTCTTTTTGTAATTTTGTGTTTTTTGGATGATTATAGATTCATTTCTGTACCAAAGGATATGGGAACCTTCAATTGTGGTGCTTTTGCAGCTGGAATAGTAAGGGTAGGTATTAAGACACGAATGTTTTTCACCAGCTGCTTGCTGAGCGCTGAAACTGAAATATCTTCGTTTTTTTTAAGGGAGTCTTAGATAACGCAGGCTTCCCAGCTGTGGTTACGGCGCATTTTGTTCCTGTGGAAGGTCAACAGCGACCTCGGACTACCATCTTGATAAAGTTTGCTGAGGAGGTAAAAGACTCCTTTTTGTGTGTGTGATTACCTAGTTATTTATCCCTCCGTCCCAAGATAAATGTCCATATTGAAAAAGGCATAGTTTTAGAAATGTGTAATTATTTCACTTTTTAATCAACAAATGATGATTTTACTCTTAATAATAGAGGGAGTACCGAATTTCTCCACCTCATTGTTAATGGTAATAATTGGAAAGTAGTTTGACACAACTTTGGGACGGAGGGAGTATATATTTGAGAGGATATGTGGAACCATTGTGAATCTCTTTCTTAAAAAAAATATTATTATACACGCACACATAAATATGTAGAGTCGGGTTTAAACGAGAACAGTGACCAAATAAAAGAACAGAAGAACGGTCAAATCACATGTGATTTTACATTATTACACTAAACTACCCATGTCAAATTTAAACTCTTCCACATTCTGACCTGTCTGGTCCAATCTCACTCGTATGTAATTTGGTTTATTCTTCAAGTTGCATAATGTTTGTTTTACTGATGTATTATTAACTTCGAAAGAAGTTTTAGATAACCTTATTTGGCATTTTGGCGTTACAGGTACTACGAAGAGAAGCAAGATTAGGATGATACGGTGTTTTGGCTTGATATTTGCATATGATATATGATTGAAATACAAGAATCAAACATGAAGACTTGAGACATAGAATTTGGCACAATAACTTTGATTGTTGAGGTGATTTTAATGTGTCATATTGCAAGGCCATTTGTGTAAATTTTAAATTGTATGGGTTCTTGAGAAAGATAAGCAGATTTTCTTTTTCTTCTTTTTGTTAACCGTTGTTGTCAAAGCCAGTCTGTGTCTATCTCAACTAATCTTATGGGACCCTGAAGATAAAGGTCATGAAAATTTTCAATGCCTCTGAGTCTTTAAGTTCTAGCCTTTATTTACCTGTTGAACTAGTCTTCAAGGTTCGTAACGAAGTTTGTTGGTGTAAAATAGAGTTAAAAAAGAGGGGGAACGAAACTTTATGCATACTTTCAATGTCCGGATCAAGAGAAGTCTCAGGTGGTACTAAAATGAAAAGAAAGGATTGGGAATCAAAACCATGTTTGAATTGAAATTGAGATATTGATACATGTTATTCCTTTCTGAATTAGATACATGAATATATGAAAGAGGTTGACAATAAGTTCTTTTAAAGTTGAATATTTATACCTACGGTTTAAGAGGTGTTATAGAAATGTCAACGATCGAATATAAATGTGGTGTACAACAATGATTTGTTTGTAAGGTTTAAAAAGTAATTAGATGTTTGATCTGGAAAAAAAATACCAAAATGACCCAAATGACGTTTCATACATTGAGCATATTTTTGGTATATTTTGTAAAGAGCATTAAGAGAATTTTTTTTATTAACCTGGATATTAAATTCTATATGTGAGCCAATTAATCTTAGGACGATCACATGCTTTGCAGATAGCCCGGAGTCACCGCATTTAAACTTCCATGGCCACAAAAGAATTTTTATTCTTCCTTGGATTTGAACCTGAAACCTCCTGGTACTTTTGACCTTTGAAGCCAAGTTCAAACCAATCAAGCACCACCCTTGTATGTTTGGACACCATATCAATATCATTCAAAGACGTTTTACCACAATTACCCTGCTTCTCTCTTCTATTAATCCAGAACACTTGCCAAACAATCATACTGTATTCATTATTAAATCATATAGACGTTTAAAATATTAATCAAACTATCCATTCAAAACACTTACTAAACAATCATTTTCCATTATGTGCTAAATCATAAAAAGCCTCTTAATTATTCTGCACAAAATCATTGAACTGATAACAAACACAGTATTACTTGATGATTCATCCATCAACTAACGCCTGGCTTTTCATCTAGTTTGATAAACATAATGATTAATTCATCAACTAGTTTTCAATGGATTTGCCAAAATACCATAAAACAATCTATATTCCAAACATGAATGTTGTGATCAATTAACAAGATCTCCATGTCTATTCTTACTCTTTTTCAAGTACAATAAAAAAAAGTTAAAACTCTACCACAATTTTTCATAGCCTTCAAAAAACATTTCACAGAAGGCAATGGCACCTCATATATATATATATATATATATATATATATATATATATATAGCAAGTAAAAGAATAAGAAGCATACACATAACACAAAAATTTAAAGAAAGAAATCACTCATTTCTTTCATCACCTTGCTCCGCTTCTAAAAAAGGAAGCGATGCTTTTGGTCGAAACTCAATGCCCGATCAGCCAATCGGAAATAATGACATGGCATTATCACTGTCACAAAACAAGGACAAGAAAATGTGTGAGCGTCTTACCTCCTTAATCATGAAATGCTAAAGACTTGTTTGTTAAGCATTACGTTTGGTATGTAGACAAGACCAGACGGTGAGCGTGAGGTAGGCAGATGTATAAGGTTTCAGGGTTTTTAATTTGACATGGGTATTTTAGTAATTTATAAATCTTGTTTCATCTCCCTAACACCTATTTTGATAGGGACCATTTGTCCTAGTCTAATATGCACCAAACATGGGACAGCAGGTTTCTATTCTGTACTGTCATACTTACAACATGCATTATGAATTTTCCCTTCCAATTGATTAACAGCAGGTTGATGTGGCAGGAAGAGTCAGCCATATAAGATTTTTATGTACAAAAATGAATAGCAAAAATCTTATCACTAACATATATTAGATTTCAAAACATTCAGATGAAGTGCATTTTTTGCATTCAACATCAATAAAAATGACATTTATCAAACTTGGATATCCGATAAATCAGGACGGAAGGGATGTTTTCTGCAAAAGGTTCGAGTGGAAAAGAGAACACACCAATGAGGTGTGAATGTGTGAAAAGTAAGACAAGAAAGAGGTTGGTCTAAAGTAGGCCTGTAAACAAACCGAATGTCCAGTGAACCGTTCGGCGGAAAGTTCGTTTATTTAATAAAAGAGCGAACATGAACAAGTTTTTTTGTTCGTTTAGTTAAACGAACGAATATGAACAAAGGTCTCGTTTCGTCTACTGATGATAACAAATTAAAATTTATATAATAGCTATAGATATATATATATATATAGATATATATATATATATATATTTGATCCTCACCACTTACAAACTCAGGTGATTTCCACTCACAAGTGGCTTGAGCTGATGTGGCTTGAGCTCTAGTTCGTTTAAATCTGTTCGTGCATGTTCGTTAATGTCCATTTAGCATCTTAACAAACGAACATAAACGAACACGAATACAACCATTTCTTAAACGAACACGAACACAACCATTTCTTAAACGAACGAACACAAACACAAAGAATTTTGTTCGTTTACTGTTCGTGTTTATTCGTTTGTTAGGTTAAGTTAAATGAAGAACACGAACAAGCCTCCATTCGTGTTCGTTCGATTCGTTTACAGGCCTAGTCTAAAGGAAGGGCATAAAGGCTAAAAAGTGGCTATATCAAAATATAGAGCTGCAGTGAAACTAAGGTGCTTAAGAGGATTTTATCTAGTGAAAGATGGTGGATGGTAATCACAACAGAATTCAAGTCAGTGTCAAAACAAAAAACATGTTGGTTAAGCAATCAAATAAATCTAAGCATTTGAAATTAATGTATAATCTTAAATGCTTCTCATTAATGGTTTATTGCTTTCATATACCAACTCTCTCTGTCCCAAAATAAATGTCCACAATGAAAAAGGCACACAGTCATTTTAGAAATATGCAACTATTACACTTTTTTAATTAACTAAATGACAATTTTACCCTTACTAATAGAGGGGATTACTAAATTTCTCCATCCCACAACTAAGGGTAGAATTGAAAAGTAGCCACTAACTTTTAAAAGTGGGCACTTATTTTGGGTATTTTGGGACAGAGGGAGCATACGTTTAACATACAACATTACAAGTCTCCACATGGATACACACCATCATCACCCTTGCAACTGTTGCTAACTTGTTATGAACAACCAAAATATTTTGGAAAGTTCATGTTTAATAAAAAGTCAAAACATTCCATTAGAAAGATGTTCTAGCAATTTTAAGTTTCGAACTGAAAAAGGTTGGTTTGTTTGGCTTTCATTGTTTTCTATCTACTATTTTGGAATAAAAGGGGAACTAAAACAGAATATTCATTACAATTTATATTTAGCTTTACTTTGTATGGCACCCACTTAGGCCCAAGCCCATCAAATATGTCTTAGGCATTCTAGAAGGGAATAGAAAACTTAGAAATTAGTCTGTTAACTAGCAGGGGGTATTTTGGGTAATATCTAGAATAAGTTGGTTGCTATGTAGTATTAAAAGGGGGGAGTGTAGAAGGTTTTATGCAGAAAGTGATTACTGTCATGGGAGACCCCTAGCTTCTCTAATTGCTAGTTACTTTTCTTTCCAGTTAATGGAAGCATTCAGCAACCCTTGATTACCATTTCTCTGTTCACTGTTTGTTTTCTGGTTCATAACATACTTTTCATCAGAGTTACAAATATTAAATTAAAATTTAATTTTGAACTTTGTTTGATTACACAAGCATTTGTATGTTTAACCCGCTGTAATTTGATTGAATGGACAAACGGGGCGACATTTATATGCTTGAGTATGAGTATAAATAATGTTATTAACAATATTTTTTGTTCAAGTATGTGAACAACAAGAAGTAATGAACAATCAGTAATATTTTTATCTATTTTGCCAATCATAATAAGCAACTTAAGCTTTACCTCTTTCTGGCTCTTGTTTTCAAGGTCACATGCATTGCTTTTACTCAATAGGGAGAATAGCACCAAGGTTCTTCTGAAGCGACCAGCCTCTAGGATAACCAAGTTCATGAGCTTCCAAATGGAGATGCCAGTTCATGATTTTAGAACATCCAAAGGGAGTACCTTCCATTTGGCTCTCATCTTCCACCAATTGTTCTATAAAGGTGGTCTCCTGAAATGCCAAATAAAACAAACATTGAAGTTTGATACAGCTTTAAAGTGAATGTCAAATCCATGGATGAAAAGAATATCCAAAAGTTAAAGGCAAATATAGATAATGCATACTTGGAAACCCTCCTTGACAGTGTCCAATTGACGAATCAAAGCTGAGGTGGGTTTTTTCCATCTCTTTGGATCCCACAAGATCGTGCTGTTGAATGCAAATCCTGACATATCGACGTGAAATCTTCGAAGCCTTTTACTCTTCTCATTTGTGTGCCATCCAATTACATGACTTCCATTGCACACAGGACCTTCCAAAACTGCCTTGTTTTTGCTTTGTGCAAGCATTGCAACTGGCCAAGTGCCAAAACGACTGCAGTCAGCAAAGTAAACAAAAAGCAACACTTTAGAGTTTAGACAAGGATGCAGTGATGAAAATAAGCACCGGAAAATCCTTCATAAATTTCAGACAAGACTTTATCTGAGCAATTTAGGAACATTCGTTCACAATTGGGCAAAGTAATAAACCCAACATCTAACTCCTCAAAAACATGCCATCATCTAGTGAAAAGGATTTCTCAGAAGGAAAATTTCCAGGAAAAAACAGTGTTAAAAGTGATTTCCTCTTCCCCTCAATCATGTGCAGGATCTTCCAATACTGCATCTTCATTATAGCAAGATATTGAGAGAATAATGTTGACTGTATTTTACCTTAAATAGAACACTAGCTACAGGCAGATTCTGTGGATCATGATTGATTTATTTATTGTATAGATACAGCAAGAATGCTATATAAGCATGTAATTTGTACAATCTCAATTTAACAGAAACCCATTTCTAGGAACAGAAAACAGGAGTTGGCAATTCGAGGTCATTGAGGAGGACAGATCTACCACTACATCAATCAGAGTGTTAGAAGATACGTTGTGAACTTGAATAGCTTTGTTAAGCAATCTCAATCGTTCTTGTATGGGTGTAGTATGTAGAAGTTATACTCTCCCCACCCACCCATGCACCACCTCCCTACCAAACAAAAAAATCACCCTTGCTCCAATTAGATATATAAGTACAGAAGATAGGTCTGCCTTGCACACCCGTTTCCGCAAACAAGTTTGTAAGCTAAGGCATTTTCAAATTTGTATTTATAGTTTTCTATTATCAATGTTGCAACATTATCCATTATGTACTCTAAAACTTATGGTGGGAACATAGGAAAGGATTGAGTTGACCTAAGAAAAACATGTTGTAAATCTAATGTGTGTAAATAATACCCTAGTGTAAACACTGCTCATTCATTTACATATGCTCCATTGTGTTTTTCTTTTTATTTCTCAGCTACAACCAACAGCACATATATTTGAAAGGATGTGTTGAATATGTTATAGCTCTTACGCTGCCAATCTAAAGATCTAACTAAGGATTTATTAGTCACACAAGTCATAGACAAAGGTAATCCATAACTAATTTGTGGCAAACATACACCATCTTTTTCATAACACATCAAGATTCATAGTCACAGTCACACACATGATGATGGTTTAAACATAGTAAACAGAACAATTAGAGGTACTAACAAGTAACAATAAGAAACAAAGTACCTGATTTCTCTCAAGGTCTCAAACAATTCGAGCGAATAGATATTATCATCATCTGCAAAATAGACAATGCCATTAAGCTTATGGTGCTCAATGTGTTCGAGTGCTCTATTCCGCTGATGAACCCCCCTGTCCTTCATATTCGTAAGATTCTTGGTGCATACCAAATGCTGATACATAATTCCCATTCCTCTAAGAATATCCGCAGTTTCTGTAGAAGCCGCATTCATCTCCACAACAATCCAAAGAACTGGCGGAGGTACAAGCCGAAGGACCTGCCCTAGTCTATTTAAATAAAACGCCTGAAGAGCTCGATTATAAGTGGGTGTCACAACTATTAACTGTTTCCTAGCAACATAATCAAACCTCTCTTTTACATTTTCTCTTTTCTCAACAGCTAATTCCACCTTCTTGACCACGATATCCTCTTTCACGTCTAGGATCGGTGGGTGATTGACCTCAAATGAAAAGTCGCGACTCTTAACATCTTCGAATTCACCAAACGGTGCCAAGCCTAACAAAAATCCTACCAAGAAAAACAACAAACAACTGTAAATCGATCTCCTCCACGTTCGGTAACCTTTCCGCGGAGGGCTGTGTTTTTCACCTCCTATAAATCTACGCACTCCAACGCCGAATGTAGACAGAGGCGAGGCGAATCTAGTGGTGGAATTAAGCTTATGCGAAGGAGAATTCAATGAAAAAGGACTAGTATTCCCTCCGTTTTGATGTGAGCGATCGTGATAAGGCGAAAGTGTTCTCCGAATCGAAGCCATCGATCATAGGGAATCCAATCTAATCAGTAATCACCATATTCAACACCTTCCCATCCCTTTCGTTCCAATAATCAGATTGGAATGGAGCAAAATGAAAGAAACGATCGTTTTACAGCTTCAACTTTCAAGCAACTAAATGATGAATACAAAGCAGAGAGCAATGAAATTCTTACTTGATTTGGAGTGATTTGAACAGCCAAATTGAGGCGACGATGGTAGAATCGAATCTAGGGTTTGTATGGATCTGGAACTGGAACTAGAACTAACATGCTGAATTTGATAGAAAACAACAACAACAACAACCAGTACCAGGTTGTAAACGCGTGTATTATTGCATTTGGGGATGAATCGTCGTATCCATATAAAAAAATTATTACTACTTTGCTGAGATTTTCAACAATGTTATTTATGTTAAGATTGTTTATAAAAATAATTTGTTTCTATTTTGGTGTGGTATTGATAATAAACATTTTTTAGTGTTTGGATAAATAATTTATATCCTTGTCAAACCGGTAATAAGCAATTTTTGAAGAAGTTAAATTCTTGTGACAATGCTTTTGTAAAAAAATATAAGTTATTTCAATTAAGTAATCCCAAACACCCCCTTAAACCATTTTGGTGTTTCATTGGTGTTGACATTCGGTTAGGATTGATTAAGGATGAAGATTTTTTCTTACATTTCTCAGTATAACTTTCCTTCTTACCGGAACCTAACCTTATATATGGGTCTAAAAATTATTTAACTCATGATTGAAATTAAAAGAAAATAAACTAATTACTTGAGGATAATTATGTCATTTTATATTTATCTGTAACTTTTGTGTCATCCTTATCTCTAAAATCACATAAAGATAACATGTTAATCGGTATCAAATAATTATCACATTATTATCACAACAAAATCACATAATAAAAGACAGAGCGATTAATATAGACGTGATTATCATCACAACATTATCACATTGCTATGAAAACAAAAATCACATAATTATTAGATAATTATGACATTAAATCACATTATAAAAAGTCTTCAACTTATCAAATCACATCATAAAAAGTCTTCAATTTATCAAATCATTMTCACATTATTATTATTATTATAGTAAAATCAGATAATTATCACATCATTATCGACAATGGACGCATCGACATAAAAAGTCTCTGATGATAATAACAAAATTTAAGAGATAAAGATAAATTTAGAATACATAAAATTATCGATAAATACTAATTAATTTTCATTTATTCTAATTTTTGTTATATGTTAATTAATTTTGAGGCCCAAAAGTGTTTTTGCATTTTTGTAAAACAGGAGTGTTCTCGTTTGAACCTTCCCTCCCAACACACACACACACACACACACACACACACACACACACACATATATATATATATATATATCAATTAGCTAATTACCTCAGAATCCTAATATTGTAGAATTTAAATCACATGAAACCTCGTTCCTTAATACTCCCCCTTAAGTTGGAATGTATATTGTTGGAGTGTATGCCGATTGCACCCAAGTTGTTTAATAGTGTAACAAGTTGCTATAACTCAAAGGCTTTATGAACAAGTCTGTCGGTTCCTGGTTGTTCCTTTGTACAAACATTTACAGTCTTGACTAGCTTTTTCAAATTTCTCACGCATCACATGACAGTTTATTTATATGTTTTGAATGTTCATCAAACACAGAGATCGGATGTTATGTGTATTGCAACTTAATTATCGCATAACAACTTAACTGCATGTATATGTTCAAAGTTTAAATCCTTCAGTATGTTTCATAGGGCCATGTTATCTCATAACATATTCTAGTCATGGGAATGTACTCTACTTTCGTGTGTGATTGTGACAAAGTTCCTTGTTTCTTTGTCTTCCCAGATATGGGCGCATTACTAAGGAAAATGTAACAACCAGTTATAGTTGTAGACCTCCTTGTATCCTTACATCTGATCCAATAGCAAGTAGGAGGATTCCTTGTCCTAGTGTCCAAATTATGTATCTCAAGACCTTGTATGTTGCATCTAGATGAGTTTTTTTTGAAGTTTATCTATAAATTGACTTAGAATGTATACAACAATTGTTAGGTATAGCCATGCGATTGTCAGGTATATGAGCCTGCCAACCAATCTTCGACATGGAGAACCATCTTGTAATAAAGATTCAAATTCTTCCGTCAATGTAAAAGTTGTGTTCAACAAGAAATCGAGATTGCTTAGCACAAAGAAAACATGCATCTTCTAGTACTTCGAGCACATACTTTCTTTGGCATAAAGTAATAACTTGCTTATATCTTGCCACTTTTATTTCGAGAAGTCATGTCTTTCAACTTAAACTAATTACTTGATAAGAATTGTTTAGTGTCCTTAGTGTCATTCAAGCTATACACTGTCAATATAACACTGCCAACACAAACTAGCAAAGTAGTGAACTTTCCTTGAGAATTTCGAACGAATAAAGAATAATCAGATATGATTGCTTGAATCCAGTAGCCTTAAGGGTCATCAAAAACTTTAAGAACCATGTCTTTTGATGCTTGTTTTAAGTTGTATAATGATTTATGTAGCTTGACACATTGAGTCCCCCCCCCTTTTCTGTAACACTATATTTTAGGGGCATTTTTGTAATTATGGTATTTTTAAATACCCAAACATTTCAAAATATTAAGATGGTAAATGTTTCAATTAGAAAACTAACAAGGAAAGAGAAACATAATATATTAATTAGATGGCAAGTACACCATCTTTTTTCTATCACTTCATTCATGTAACAAGACCAAGGTCAAGTGAGAAGTATGGGAGGTATGATCAAGGAAAAGATATGATTGTGAAGTAAAGTGACATGAGAAAATATGGTGGGTATCGCTTATCATAAATTGTTGAGTATAAAAGAAAAGGTTCTCCACCTTTCTTGGGTAAAATCAGAACTACAAAAGAGAGAAAGGAGAAGAGAGATTAAAGAGAAACAATGGGGTTCTTGAAGGTGAAGAAAAATACATACTACCCACTTGAGGTATAATCATCTCTCTGTTATTGCTATTTTCATATAGGATCAGTAGCCTAGTATTTTAGGAGGTTTTATATTAAATCTTCATTTGTATGTAAAAGAAAATCGAATAGGGGTGTTGTTTGGAAAAATTGTTGATCCAAACTCTCGTAGTGATTTGATGATGACCCTCTATACTTACTTCTATTCAATTTCAATGATCATCTCTAAGTTTGTTCAGTGATTGTTGAACATGTATTTGTAAACTTATCAAAGAACAAGTATTCATCAAAGACAAAACTCACATCAAAGGAACCTTTAGCGATGTTGAAGAAGTAGTTGAAGATAAAGATATAACAATTCATGACCTGAAGTGGATTCAGTGATAACAAAAATGTCTAAATCAAAGTGTGAAATCTAACCAAGACTCAGCGAATACTGAAGAATCTTTGGAGATGAATTGGTGTCAGCAATCAAATTAATCTTGCTCTAGAAGATTAGCTTTTGTCCTCATGCACAAAAAGGACAACCCTCTACCTCACACAGAAAAATGCATGTATAGAGTTACTTTATTGTCTACAAACGTGTTTACCAACTTTGTGAAGGACAACTGTTCATATGCAGTCAAAAGCCTGCATATCTAAAGACAAAGAACAAGCTCTCCATTAGAAGTTTGCCACGTAACTTGTACCCTCTGACTTGCATTAAATGCAATGTGTATAAATAACTGAGAAGACTTCTCTTCTTAGCAAGCACCTTCTTCTTCTTCCAACTCTTTTATCTCTTGTTCTTATCTCATTTTGTGCAAACTGTGTGTTTCTTAGATTGTTTAGATTAGGTATTAACCTTATCTTCTTCCGCAACAATCTGTAAACTCTATATTAATCTCCTTTTATCCATAAACGAATTTGAAAAATGAAAATTGTGTGTTTATTTTTACCCCCCCTCTACAAATTGTTACCTTTAAAACTCTTGTAGATTCGTTTGGGATCAACAAAAACAACAAAGAATCAAAAAAGTATGTCTCCCTATAAATTTCGTCATAAATTTATGGTTTATCAAAATATACGTTTATGGAAAGCTTGAGATGTGTTTTACAAGTATTGTCAAGACTTCATCCTCTTATTTTAGTTTTAAATGGGTCAAAATTGAGGATATTTTGTAACTAGTTGGATTTTAGATGAAAACAACACATTGATTTTCAAAAAAATGTATAAAATCAAATATAAATCCGACTCAGATGATTATTGAATATATACAATCACAATAAGGTTTTTCTATAGTTTTATTTTCCTGAACCCTGAAACCTCTGGGAAGTAGGAGAAATAATTAGGTTTTATAACATGTTTGGTATTGGAATATGATGTTCTAACTTAAGAAAATCAGGTCATGTTAGGGCGCATGATTAGGAGTTTATGAATGAATGTAATGGTTGATACATGACCTAGTAATTTTGATATGATATGCAGAAGGTTATGGAGGTAACGTGAATAATCTAAGACTGATTTTTAGATTTACCCAATAGCTACAAGGTGAGTTTTCATGTGCTTTTACCATAGGATGCATGCTACGTATAAAATGTATTTTATGCATGAATGTATATGTGATGAAATGTTATGACGTATGGTATGTGTACGTTATATAATACAGGTATGTGGAATAAGGAGATAAGCCTGCTAAATAATTTAATGACTATTTCTTAACCCATGTTTATTATGGACAATTGCACATGTTTTAAGTGTTTTGGTGGTATGCATGGTCGTGTTACTGGGACACCAGGATTTAAGCAAACGGGTAGTTACTGCCTAAACCATTGATAGATTAGCGACCGCATCATACGATACAGATAAGATCTCAATTTACTATGTTTAGAAATTGTTTTAATTGGGGGCACAACTATGTATGGTATCATTATGTGCATGCTTTTTATGCAATTACTTGTGGAAAAAACCATGAATTCATTGAGCTTTATAATTGACTAGTTTCATGCATCTCAAAGGCAAGATCTTCCAAGTTATTTAACTTTGATGTCGATACTTTATTTTTATGTGTTAGTTTGTATAGGATGGATTATCTATTGGATATTAAAGGTTGTGAGATTTACTCTGGTTTGGAGTTTATCGATTATGTTATAATGATTGTTTGAATGAAATATTGTTGTTTTATGATTGCACGATGTAACAGCATGGGATGAGATTTAAGGGTTGTTTGGTTCGTAGAATTCAAAGTATTTCAAGGGATTTGGAATGATAAAATTCCTTTGACCAATTTCCAACTACTTTGTTTGGTTCACATATTGAAAATCTATGAATCATTTGAATTCCATTTAATTTCTTAGATTAAAGATTTCATCATTCCTGGACAAAAGTGAATTAATTAAATTCACACTTTGTCAAATGTAACAGATCTTATAATTTGATTTTAAAAAGAACAAAATATCATGCATTCAATCTAACCAACACCACCTACCCCCTCGCTTGCACCACCTTACCCCACCTTGGCACCACACCATTACTTTTGTCGTCATAGCCATCCTCACCCACCCTTACCCTCACTAATTTACTTTCAGGTCTGCCACCCCCACCCCCAGCCCCACCCCCAGCCCCATCACCAAACCATTAATGTCGCCTTCACAATTGCCACCACCCCAACCCCCCACTATTAACCATCATGCTACTATTGTCATCGTTACAACTACCACCCCAACCCTGTCACCCACCAACCATCATGCCACTATTGTCATCGTCACAGCTACCACCCACCTACCAACCACCATGCCATTATTTTCATCGTTACAGTTACCACCCTACCCATCCACCTACTACTATGAAACTATTGTCGTTGTCATAGCTACCACCCCATCCCCCCAACCGTCAGCCCCTCCCCCCACACCACCTCCATCCACCCATACCACCATGCCACTACTGGCATCTTCATAGCTACCACCCCTAAACAAAGATGGCGATTCCAATTCTTTTGAGAGATTTCATTCCAATTCCTACCAACTAAAGGCATGGTCAAATTCCATTCTAGTTCCTTCAAAGTCAAATTCTTTTGATAGATTCCAATTGCACCAAATTCCATTCTACGGACCAAACACCCCCTTAAGGTGTTACACTTTCATCTGAAACCTAGAGGCAATTCCATATATTCATCTTAAAAAAGGTCACCATTAAGGAAAACGTTGTTAACATCTAATTGTGAAGATGCCAACCTTGGATGGCAGCAAGACTTAGTGGAATACAGATGGTTGTTAGCTTAGCTACTGAAGAAAAAGTCTCACCATAGTTGACTCCTTCAACTTATTATAGCCTTTAGCCACCTATCGTGCCTATATACCTCTCAACGGTGCCTTGTAGATTGTATTTGATCTTGTAAACCATTTACCAGCGATGGGTTTCTTGTGAGCAAGAAGTGGCACAAAAATTCATGTTTTATTAGCCTGAAGTGATGATTGAATAGCTGTGGAAAAACAAATGGTTCTCTTTCGATGGTAATTTTGATCATGAAAGCTCTATGGTTAAAATAAAGGCGATCATATGATAAACCATGAGAAATAGAATGTTTTGTACCTTAGGGAATGGTTTTGTTCGAGGAAGAAGAGAGGACTCTATGTGAGGGGACAATCATTTCAATGTGAAAGTCTTGCAATGTACTGCAAAGTTTGGTGGAACGAGTGACAATCACTTTAATGAGTTCAATTTCTAAATAAATCAACAACCTGAATCCCCATGGTTGCATTGAGGACCCAACTTGTTGTAAAAATGCAACCACAGGGATAAGATCCATTGAATATTCAAAAATGACACAAGGACTGTTAAAAACATGTAACCTAAAAACAAAACATGTAATTTACTCTAATTTTAATAATAAATTTATATAAGTATGGGACATTACAAGTAAAAAGATTTGATTTTGAAAAAATAATATGATTTTTATACATATTAATTATCTTAAATAAAATATTTACAATATAAATTGTTAAGGTTAGAAGTTTAAAACTATATTAAATAATAAATTTATAAAGTTATGAATAAATAAATTTTATCTTAAATAAATTATATGACTTATACATATTAATTATTTTAGAAGTTTTAAATTAAATTTATACATTATAAATTAATAACTTGAAAAAAATTAAAACTATATTAACTAATAATTATTATAATAAATTTATATAATTATGGGACATTATGAATAAATAATTTTGATCAGGTTGGTTAAGTTTTTAAGCATCCTTAATTAAATGTATTTCATACAAAATTTATTTGAAATATGAAAATTTAATAAATAATTAATGTTGAAATCTTTGGAATATAAATTAATTTGAGTTAAGTATCAATTTTAAAGAAATTATAAAAAAAAGCTATTGGAGGATATGTCATTCTCTTTGTTTTTAATAGATTTCCTTTTTCTAGGCGTGTTAAAAAAAACCGTTGGACCATTCAAACTGGTCAAACCAAATTAAACTGGATCTTGTTTACCAGTTTAAGCAGTCTGTCAGTTTGGTCCCGTCTGAATAGTAGCTAAACCATTTGGTTGGTCTGGTTTGGTCTACTGTTTGACCGATTTTTAGTGGTCTGAACTGAACCGACCACCAAAATACACATGTATTAATTGTATTTAGTTTAACCTTTATGCTGCAATCAAAAAAGTGCTTGTCTAAGACATCAAGTTTTCAGTTTTCATTAATCAAGTGCCCACATTCTTTTAATCAACAAAATTTTGAAGTTCGTCAAATGTACTGATCCAAAATTCCATTTTCATCATTCGACTTGTTTAATTTTTTTTCCAACTTTCTCAATGTTTTTTAATTTTGAAAACAAACGTTGTTTTGTAATCTATATCGTATTTCTTTTAATAATGTTATATTGGTAGAATATTTCATACGGAGATAATTGTCATATATTATTTAGTTTAAAACCCACAACAGGTCCAAACCTTTTAAACCGGTCAGAAGAGAACATTTTTTTGTGGTCCAGCTTAGGGGTTGTTCGTGTTGTGGCTTAATAAGTTGTATATTCCATATGACTTATTCGCTCAACGATAAATATCTATTCGGTTGTGACTTATTCGATCCGCCCATGACTTAATCAGTAAGCTAAAAAACTACAGTTATATACACTTAGTCATTTATTAGTCTATTTATTCCCTTTTTACCTTTTCCCGTATTTAATTTTTTTTCGTAATACGCCATTGTAGTTTGGTTTGTGTTTTGAAAGTTAAACCGCTCAAACCATTTACCAATTGGGTAACTTAAAAGCCAATTTTTTGTTTGGATTTGGGGCATTATGGGCCTTTGGCTTTTTGGGCCTAATAATCTTGGTCCACCAATTACAATTGGGTAACTTAGAAGAATTGACTTATAATTAGTTGTTTTTAAAATAGAATATAATTATTTTAATTAACTTATTTGGGATCGTTTACCAAATGTTTACTTGGGTAAGCGCTTACCAAGTTATATTACCTTACCGGATGAATATGGTAAGAATCAAAAACATTATCCGGTAAGAACGAGGCAAAGACTGAGAGTCTTACCCAGTAAGTAAGGGCAATGACTCTTACCATGGTCAGCTCTTACTGGGTAAATTGTTGCATAAAAAGCCATTTTTGTTGACTAAAATCTTACCCAGTAAGTAAACAATAGTATTGAATTTTACCGATAAGTGCTTACCGGGTAAGTGTTTGGTAAATGGTCCCTTATATTTGTTTCTAGATCTTTTTATTGTTGTTAATATATCACAAAGTGAGTTGATCATATACTTCACGTTAACCACTTGATCATGTCCTTAGCTTGTAAGCATAAAACTAAAGACCAACTTACTTTTAAGAAGATGTCATTTTTTTTGAAATGCTTTAAGACCCGATTGAAATCGATGTTCATAATGTTGTAGTCTACGTGATTGACCGATTGACTTGTTTCGGTTATCGTTTTCGAGTTTGTTAAATTGGATTTCGATACCAGAGTTGTGCAAGTAGGGATCAACGATGGGAGTTTCGTGACAGTTAAAGATGGTACAACATCGCGTGTTCTTATAGATAACATTACAATTAAATCATGTTTATAGGACGTAAAAAATGTATAAGTGTCCCGATAGTCTAATTTATATATGACTGAAATTTACAAAACCAAACGATTGTGCGTTTCATATTAAGGAACTTGTTAAGACACCCAAAAGCATCCAATAAATTTATTACAAGGCTTTTAAATAGAACACACAGTTGTTTGGTTCTATAAACTTAAGTCCTATAAATCAGTCTATTAAGCACTTAGTACTCCTGACATCTTGTAAACCCGATCTTGTTGTAGTGTAATAATATTCATCATCCTTGGTGTTTGGTTCTTAGGTTTGGTATGTAGACATGGCTCAACATGATTGGACCGAACACGACTAGACAGACAAAAGTGAGGTTAGCTTGGGGAATGTTTTAGGGGTTTTAATTTCACATGAGTAGGTTAGTAATTCACCACCGTTCTTCGCGTCTCTCTGATTTTTGTTCCACTTATTTTAATGAAACAAAAACATTCAATCTTTCATGTCTCAGTATGATATCACACAAAATATAAAACAAGAAGTTTTTATTTTATTCTAAGGTGCCGTTTACCAAACGCTTACCTGGGTAAGCGCTTACCAAGTCACTTTACTTTACCAGATGAATATGACAAGGACTAAAAATCTTACCCGGTAAGAGCAAAAGCAAGAATCGAGAGTCTTACCCAGTAAGTGAAGACAAAGACTCTTACCATGGTTAGCGCTTACCGGGATAAATTGTTGCATACGATGCGTTTTAGTGAACAAAATCTTATCCAATAAGTAAATAATAGTGTTGAATTTTACCAGTAAATACTTATCAGGTAAGTGTTTAGGTTAACAATCAACATACATAAACAAGTAGATGATTTGCAATCATAAATACAATATTCCTCAAAGAATAATAGCATTGACAATGTTGACCATGGTGGGATACCCACCCACTAAAACAAAAGATAAGAAGAATGAATACTACAAATGTTGGTTATTTGATAAATTGATATATGTTCATACTTTGCTTTCATTGAAAACCAACCACTTGGTCAAAACCACTAAAAAGGGTAATTAAGTTGCCAAATGCTTTCTTGACACTTGGCAATGGAATTAAGCACTTGCCACTTTTAGTATAAGCATGCAAACCCTTTTTTAGGATAACCTACTTAATTAAACAATGGGGTGGTTGAGTATACAAGTTTACAACTCAAAGATATTTAATTTTAGGTTCATAACTTAGTTTTTGATTGATAAACTGGTTACTGATAAATAAATTAATAGCTGACTGGTAAACTAGTAATGTTTGGAAAAATTTAAATCTATAGTCAGTTCCGAATACAAGGTTTTAATTACCATATATGAAACTGTTCAACGTTTTGAATATGATTGCTGGTAAGGGTGCTCATTTGGGTTAAAGGCATTTGAACAACCCAACCCAATGCTTGCGGTTTGAAAAAATCTTAACCTAACCCAACCCAAACCAAAGTGCAACCCAACCCAACCCGTACGGGTTGATCAGGTTGGTCGGGTTGATACTTTGGTATATTAAAATATTCTTCTAACCTTGAATATGTTATTTCTCTACTCATAATTTCTTTTTCATCATCAACCATTTCTTACAACTTATCCATATTTCTTACGTAAATCACACTCAGTTAATTTTCTCAATTTACATATATATGTTTACAGTTACTGAACATATATACGAATGAGTTATATAAAGATGTGAATAGATTGAAAATATGTGTATATGAAMAACATACATGATAGTGTAATTGTCTAATGTATATATTAATAGAAATTCAACAATCATATTGAATCCAAGAAATAAAAGGATATCGGGTTCGTCGGGTCGGGTTGGGTTTAAATAATAGTAACCCAATATCAACCCAATACTTATGGTTTGACAATTTTACAACTCGATTAGACATCGGGTTGCTTCGAGTTGAGTTATTTCGCATTGGGTTGGGTTGGGTTGATCGGGTTGGTCGGGTTTTTGAGCACCCCTAATTGCTAGTATATTGTGTGATTGAGAAACTCACTAAGTGGGGGCCTGAGGACTTTTGTGTTCTTTTTCATTTAGAGGCATTCGAAAAGAAAGGTCGGTTATCACTTTAATTTGTCAATTCAACACCTAGATTAGCATTGCCACAAAGTCAAATGGTGCATTTATTTGGTCTACTTTGCACACTTTGCAATCATCTTTAAAACAGTTCGCTTCATATAAAAGTTAACGTTGTCAAATCTTTAAAACAAAAATCAGATGTTTGAATGTTATATTGTCTGTTATACGAGTGGTGTCTTTCGTTTTCTCTCTACTATGGTTGCACGCCTTATAGAAGCGTCGTTTGACCAATAATGAGGGAAAACTACTTGCATTCGTCACGTCCTTTTGAATGGTATCAACTGATATCAGATCTGTTCGGTTTAATCGTATCCCTAAAGCGTGATATCGATGCATAGGGTTTGATAACGAGAAAAGCAACAAGGGATACTCACTTTTATGCTTTTTGGATTGATCAAAAGCTACCATTGAAAGGTGTGGTTTTGTCCATAAGGGAAAGTGCCAACACTTGTGCAAATATGAGACATTGAGACATTGCTTTATATACCATCCATCCTTTGCCATTATAAAATCTTCTTACAAATATATACCATAATATATGAAAAATAAAATTGTATATTATTTTAAATAAATTATATTTTAATATTTTGTATTTAGGAGACCCAAAATAGAATAACATAATTATTCAATCTTTTTACTATGAAGGTTTGATGTTTTCCTTATCTTAACAATGTTTTGCTGTGATGTTTCAATGTTATTTTGTGGTCTTATTGGTCTCATTGAAACTTGTCTGTCTCACATGAACTCAACCCTATAATATATATACATACATATACATATATACATACCATCAAATCAATAATTCACTCTTTTTTTTAAGTATACCCACTTTCCTTTTAAATAATAATTAGATTACCATCTTCTTTTAAATTAAATTATCTAAAATATAATAGAGGATTTATTAACGCAAATTATAACAAAAAACGATAATTTTATTATCTTTAATTTAAGATTTATGATGATGTATATATTTTTTAAGATTCACATATGAAGTTTAAATTGATTTAAAATCTCGCTTATAAGTTCTAAAGTGACGCATGTACTGATTCTAATTAAGATCACATATGAATCTATGTTATGATTCACGTATTTACATATGAATCTTAAACTGATTCAGAATCTTAGTTATAAATTTTAAACTGATTCACATACAAGCTATAACTAAGATTCACATGTGAACCTATGTTAGTATTCAATGTTCACATATGAACCAATAAAAAACATTATTGTTCGTGTTCAGATTTGAAATTTAATTCGATTGTAGATTATAAGTAATACAAGATTCATGATGAATAATACAATATTCATGATGAATGATACAACATTCATGGTAAGTAATACAAGATTCATGATAAATAATACAACATTCATGATGAATAAAACACAATCATGATCTATGTTAAATTGATTTATTATTAATAATGGATAACCCGTAGACGTAGAGAACACATGTCACACTCTCCTTTATCCCCTAGTTCACAACTGAAACTCGGTTTTCATTTAAACCCTTTTTTATATATAATATTCTAGTTAATGTAATAACATATTCTCTTTATTTGTATAATAAAATAATAATAATTATAATATATTATAGCAAATTAATACTTTACTTCAAAAAGAATAAATTAATAGTAAAATGGCAATGTTCTATAAAAAAATCATATTACTAAAAAAGTAGTTGATTTTTAAATTTTTATTGAACTTATTCAGTTAAGCACATGTGATTCATAATTTAAAAACACAAAAATAAACTAAGGGATGTTTATCCAAATGCTTATTTAATAAGTGCTTACCTATAGGAGTCAATACTATAATTTACTTTAATGCGTAAGATTTTAGTATATCAAAACGTATCGAATGCAACAATTTACCGGTTAAGCATTTATCTGGATAAGAGTCGTCATATTCACTTACCGGGTAAGACTCTCCATACTTCTCATTGCTCTTACCCGGTAAGATTATTGGCCCTTATCATGTCCATTTGATAAGGAAATTTATCCGGTAAACACTTACCAAGTAAGTGTTTAGTAAAAGACCCCTAAAATAGTAACTTTTAATAAATTACAAGCTCGTATCGTTAAGATTACTGATGATTAGAGAATCGTTCAACAAAAATCTTAAAGTAACAACAACTCGAGTTGGATCCGAACTTAAACTATACTTATGGAATTGTGGGTCCACTAAAGAACGATATTAATAACTAAATAATGAAAACTCTGTCTGTTAAACATAACCGAAAAAACCAGTTACAAAAAAAAAAGAATCTTCCATTTTAAGTTGTGGAATACTAATCAGAATATGATACGACAGTTTTCTTTAAATTTTTTAAAGCATATTTTATTCATGCACATTATACCATTTATAGCAATTCAACATACTTAACATCTAACAACTTCTATTTTTGCTAATTAATTAATAAATATTTAAAAAAAAAATCTAATTTAATGTTATTTGAAAATGTATGGTGCAACACTTCCACTTCCAAATGGGGCGGCACACTATATAATTTCTTATTCATTCTCTTTGGGCACATGCAATGATGCCATTGGTTCACAACTTTGGTTACACACTACTTTTTTTTGTTTGTTTTTATTTGAATGAAATATTTATTAATTATATATTTATATTATTATTTGGGTTTTTTAAAATCGGTCTTGTATCAATGTTTTAAGGGGGTGTTTGAGATTGCTTATTTGAAACAACTTATATTTTTTTATAAAAGTTATAATCAATTTATTATAAGTTAGAATGATTTAACTTCTTTAAAAATTCCTTATTACCGGTTTGTGTAACACCCCACATTTTACATTTGTATATAATCATGTATTTCATATATCAGGAAATACAAATAGTATATCTTCGGTCCCAACGGTACAAGAAGCTATATTACAGAATTTACAACAAAAAATTTCCAAAAGTACGGAACTAGTATAGAAACCAATATTCCCAAAAATTCAACAGAAACCACATAGCTCTTCAATAGATCAAGTAAGCACACAAGAAAAATCTCATATTTTCCTCTTCCTCTTATCCTTGGATAAATCCTAAGCCATAATGCATATTTTTTGAACACAAAATGAGGGATAGAACTTGAGGTCTAGTGAGAAATCCCCTTTCTTTGCAATTACATGGTGGAAATTACCAAAACCTGTTATAAAGTCATAATTGAAATTCCACGAACATCCAATCAACTTTTGTAAAATATAACTCAAATATTACAAGAAATAAGAGTTATAAATATTTTTTACCACGTAGGGAATACAATCACTGAGGTTCTCATAATCATTTGTTACATAATTCCCAAAGCTCTTAAAACACCTAACGATCAGAGCTTATAATCTCAAATTTCAAAATCATAAAAAAATACCATTAACCAGAGCTCTTGGTTATTAACTAAAGCTTTTAAAATAAGAACGGTTTCGAACTTAAAAGAGAATTGAATTCAATAATAACCAAAGACCCTCCGGGTTTTCACTACCAAAAAGCCCACTTTTTCCGGCGGCCATATCCGCCGGAAATCCGTCGGTATTTCCGGCGGATTTCCGGCGGATATGGCCAACGGAAAAAGTGGCGCCGGTGATTGTTTTTCCGGCGGAAAAACCGACGGATTTTCCCCATTTCCGGCGGATCACGGCCGTTGGAAATTCCTCACCGGTTTATTTATAAAATCTTGATTAAATTAACAAATGGTTAAGTATTTTAAAAAAAAATTACCGGCGGAATATTCCGCCGGAAATCCGCCGGAAATCTTTCTCGCTGGAAAAAATATTAATCTTTTCTAAAAGAATATATCTTTAATTTTAAAAAATACCGGCAGATATTTCCGCCGGAAATCCGCCAGAAAAAATATATAAATATTAATATTTTTAATTTTTTTTATATTACAAACATTACCTATATAAATATTAATATTTTAAATTTATTTTAAAATTAATATTTAAAACCTGTGAATCTGTACAATATTAAAAATGAAAATAAAAAGGCGAAATAGAATTAAATATCATACATTAAAGTGAAACTACAATTATTCAAACCAAACAAAAACTAAATTGTTATAAACAAAACTAAATTGTTTCAAAGCAAAAGACAATATTCAATATGGTGGTGGCGGGGGGAAATGTTGAGGTCGACTGAGCTGTCTAACCAAAGCAGCCATATCTTGAAGTTGTCTATCCTGTTGCTCCTCCCTCTGTTGTCGTCGGTCCGCCTCCATCCGCTGTCACTCCTCCTCCGCCAAACGTCAGTCTGCCTCCATCCGCTGCCGCTCCTCCTTCGCCAAACATCGCTCCTCCACCTCCCGCCATCGCTCCTCCTTCGCCATCCGTTGGCGCTGACTTTGTTCCTATAAGTCTCTAAGTTGGGTCTTTAAGCTTTGAATTTCCTATAAAATAAATAAAACGTTATAATATTTAATATGAATTATAAACTAAGTCGATAAACATTATCAAAAGAAAAGAGACACATACGTGCTTATCTGAAGACGATGAACCACCTTCCGTGTAGTTCCCGGTCAAGACACAATTGAGATCTTGGTTGTACCCAAACCCAAATAAACGGCCTTTCTTGCTTCCCCCAACCGCTTGCTCCCACAACTCTTTATCAACTAAGGGATAGGTGGAGGGATCATCGCCGTATCTTTGGCTGATACCAGTTGAATACTCATCCTATATATAGTTTAAAAAAGATTGCAAGTCAATTTTGACGGCATAACGGCTGTAAATGGGATGTTTCCAAAACAATCCTAACGTTTGCCCAATAAATGGCAACCCAAACTAAATAATGATATATACGTAATTTCTAACTTAAACAATCCTAACGTTTGCCCAACAAATGGCAACACAAACTAAATAATGATATATACTTAAAATCTAACTTAAACAATCATAATGTTTGCCCAACAAATAGCAACCCAAACTAAATAATGATATATATATATATATATATACGTATATATATATACGTAATTTCTAACTTAACAAATTATAATATTTGCCCAACAAATGGCAACCCAATTATAATAGATAAATATACTAACCATGACTTGGCTACACTTTGTGGTCATGTAACCCCCCCGAATCTGTAGATGCGGCATCTCCACTCGACCTCTTCTTGTGTGTGTAATCGAATAATTCCACAACGGTCGGGGGCACACCATCTCTTGCTCGTGTCTACAAAGGTCAAATAATACAAACATGTGTTAATAACATATTAAAAATCAAACTACTAAATTAATTGGTTTTAGGTTCTACCAGACGAGCATCATGCTCCGAAAATGGTATCGATCCACCGGTGTGTAGCGCAACTTGGCTATCACGGTTCTCACGCGCCACACCGGAAACAGCCTTCCAATTATCACTGTTCCAACGATCGACCATCTGGACCCACACATCTGAAGATATCCAGCTTGGGGGGGGGATTCTTCAACACACTCATATCTCGGTTGGGGTTCGTTTCATCGTACTGAGGATACCCATTCATCCTTGCTTTTTCCCCAACTTTATTCTTCGTAGCACTCATGTTATCATTATACAACTTAGCCGACTTTCTGTCCCATATCTCCAGGATCTGGGCGTCCAAAGCCGGATCCCAAGTATAATAGCCCTGTACGTAAAAGTTTAGGCGATGATTAGGTTCAAAAAAATACATAAAATATAATAAGTTGAATATATAACACAAACCTGGAACCGCTCCCACATTCGGCGTCTCACGTCCTTTGGGATTTTTTCCCAACTGGTCCATGGGCCGTCAAGTAGCTCTCGGTTGATCTTGGTGATCCGACGGATCACTTTGGTGATTGAAACTATATAATTACGAATTGAATTAACATCAATACAAATAATATATTTTTATCAATTAAAAGATGTAAATGTATTTACTCTTTGCGCGGATGCCAATAACTGTCCGTTGTTGTGGAAGCGGCTCCGGAGCAGCACTATCACGACCAGACTCAATCTCCTCCGGATGTGCCGAAGCGGTACTAGAGCCTCTACCCGTACCGTGGATAGGTGTACCTCCACTAGTTTGACCGGTAATCCGAGTATGCGGCATTATCGATTTTCTACAAAGCAACGTTAGAAAACATACAACAATAATTCAAGTATACAGTAAATATTTCACACATTAGAAAACATACAACAATATATCTCTATTTCGTTTAAAAATACAAGTCCTAGCGTTTGCCCAACAATTGGCAACCCATTTCTAACGTAAA
>NC_037533.1:1446327-1447630 GCF_001531365.2 Cynara cardunculus var. scolymus
ATATATATATATATACACATATACGTAACGGTTTATGTTGGCCGGCGACGGTTGCAGGTCGGCGGCAGCGACGGTTCAAGGTCGGCGGCAGTGGCGGTTGCTCCTGTGTAGGTGGCCGGCGGCGGTTGCATGCGGAGTTCGGCCGGTGGCGTTTGCGGGAGAGGTTTGGCCGGCGGGAAGAAACACAGGCAGCAAAATGAGAGAAGGAGGCGAAAATGTTTTTTAGGTTTGGGAAGACAGGCGGCGTCTAAAGGAGAGGTATAGGGTTTTATGTTAGTTCTGTTACCGGCGGACAAATCCGCCGGAAATTATTTCCTAAATTTTAAATTTTTTGAAAATACCCGGTTGAATTGAAATTTTTGAATTTTTTAGTTTCCGGCGGAAATTCCGCCGGTTTTTAGAAAATAAATTAAAATTAAAATTAAAATTAAAATTAAAATTATTATTATTATTATTATCACTAAAATATAATTATTAAAATTTTAGAAAATAAATTAAAATTAAAATTAAAATTAAAATTATTATCACTAAAATATAATTATTAAATTTTTTATATTTTTTAATTATAAAAATTATTATATTTTTTTAAAATATGCAATATTATTGTTACTATTGAACCGTTAAAGCCCAATACAGTCCATTAAAGTCCAATAAGGTCCATTAAAGCCCAATACAGTCCATTAATGCTATTCTTTACCCAATACGGTTTATTAAAGCCCAATATGGTCCATTAAAACAAATACGGTCCGTTAAATCAAAATACGGTTTATTAAGGCCCAATACGGTCCGTTAAACCCAATGTCCGTTAAAGCCCAATAGGGTTCATTAAAGCCCAATATGGTCCGTTAAAGCCCAATACGGTTCCTTAAGGCCCAATACGGTTCATTAAGGCACAATACGGTTCATTAAGGCCCAATACGGTTCATTAAGGCACAATACGGTTCGTTAAGGGCCAATACAGTTCATTAAAGCAAATACGGTCCGTTAAAGCCCAATACGGTTCATTAAGGCCCAATACGGTCCATTAATCTCCAATACGATCCATTAAAGCCCATTACGATCCATTAAGGCCCGATACGGTCCATTAATGTCCAATACGGTTTATTAAGGCCCAATACGGTCCGTTAAGGCCCAATACGGTTCGTTAAGGCCTAATACGGTTTATTAAGGCCCAATATGATCCATTAAAGCAAATACGGTCCATTAAATCAAAATACGGTTCATTAAGGCCCAATACAGTCCGTTAAAGCGCAATGTCCGTTAAAGCCCAATACGGTTCATTAAGGCCCAATACGGTCCGTTA
>NC_037533.1:1448113-1454111 GCF_001531365.2 Cynara cardunculus var. scolymus
TTCATTAAGGCCCAATACGGTTCATTAAGGCATAATACGGTTCATTAAGGCCCAATACGGTTCAATAAGGCCCAATACGATTCATTAAGGCACAATACGGTTCACTAAGGGCCAATACGGTCCATTAAAGCAAATACGGTTCATTAAGGCCCAATACGGTTCATTAAGGCAGACACATAATGGGCGATAATAGCTCTCATTGGACAACACTTGACTGATGAATGCCCTTCATCGGATAACTCGTGGGCAGGCGATGAACTGCCCTCATCGATCAATACTTCATCGGACAACATTCATCGGACAACACTTGGGCCATGAACACCCAATCCGGACAAGACTTGGGCGATGAATCACCCTCATCGGTCAATATTACAAAAGAAGTTTAAAAAATTAAAAAACCTGTCATGGCGCCATTGCTACATTTCAATAGCGGTTCATTTTAAACAACCACCATTGAGAGCGGTGTATTTGAAGGTTTGTCACGACAACTATCGTGGTGCGTCATGATTCAAGACACGTGTGTTACGTCATGTTAAGTTTGTGAATATATCAACATAAGTATGTATGTATGTGTGCTTATCTATGTATAAATGTATGTATATATGAATGCATATAGGACACAAGGTTGACGAAAACAAGAAGCGAGAGCTTGGTAAAATAGTTTCTCGGACATGGAGAATGGTAGTAATAGTAAATATGATCTTCGAATAGTTGTCTTCTTAAAAAAGCGTAAAAGGTGCCCATAAGTTTTGTGACATTGGTTTAGTCTTCTAGTTTAGGTAAAGTCTTCACCAATATAGGTTGAAGGCGGGCTTGGCTTCGCTTCAGGCTTCAAGAGTCTTAGTTGTTTTATAGGGAATGGAAAGGAAACAAGGTTACCATAAAAGAGAATTAGATCCATATATGGGAGAGGCTAGGTTTATTTCACATACTATCATAAATTTGGTATAGATTGATTAGTGAAGAGATACTAGTCGATTCAAAACCTCAAGAAAAGGAAATCGTCACTCACCTGTATGCGTAGATCAACACTTGAATAACCATGTTTAATAATTTTATTTCAAATAGCTCAAAGATTGGTTCAAAATGTATTATTTAAACCAATGATGTGCTGGGAAGATAATTTAGCTTATATCACAAATGATTAAGTGGTGGGAAGATTATTTAGCTTATATCACAGATTATTCTTTTGATGCAGACCAATTTTGAGAAGAAATATGAAGATCAATTTATCTATAAATCATGTTGGCAAGTTTCAAACAAATCCATTATATTATGGAGGTAAAGTTGCATATTTGAAAGATTTTGATGTTAGTAACGTAGATATTAGAAGCCTAAGACAATATGTTGAAGATTTTACTTCATGTGTAGTTAGTCTAATGTACTATATGGTTCCTAATACAGATTTGGAAAAGGGATTACCCTTGATAGTGATGTTGATGTTGAAAGGTTTAGACAGGGTATGTTTGTTGGTACAATTGAAATTTTTTGTAGATCATTTTAATATTGATATTAGTGAGTTCTTGAATAATAATGATGATGATATTGTTGAAGAGGATAATGTTTCTTGTGATAGTGAGAAAAGATTTTTTAACATTGATGATGATGATAAGGTTGCCAGTGGAGATCATTTATTAGAGGGGGATAATGAGATTAGAGAGGTTAGAAGAGAAAAATTAATAGAAAAGTGGAAAATGTGATTATTGAAGATGATAACATGGAAATAGAAAATTACGTACGACCACAACCATATCAACATGATTACTTTTTGGAAGAATTATATGATGACTACGAAATGGAAAGGTTTGTTGAAGATACCATTAATTCCGAAAACGAAATGGTTGATGAAGACGAGGCCAAAACCAATGAACTTCTGTTGGTCCCTTGAGGGTCTACAAAATAAGTAAAACAGTTTGTAGAAGGGAGGGATGAATATAAACACAATATTTTCAAATTTAAAATGTATATTGATAAAGAAGATCAATACAAATTTTACAAGACTGTTTGCGAAAAGATAAGGTAAGAAAACCTATCTAAACAATCTTTGGTTACACACAGATTCTTAGCAAACTAGAAAAGAAATGCTGTAAGAAAAGTTCCTTTACTTAAGCTAGGAAATGTTCAAAGTAAGAATTAGGTTTAGAGAGTGAGTTGCGCGCACTCTGCATGGAGAAGAAACACTTCTATTTATACCCAGTGCATTAAATGTTCATTTAATGCAATAAGGTAGGGTTAGAGTGCATGTAAAGCCTTAAGAGGAAGGCTTGTCATTTGCTACAGTGAATAGTATAAAAACACTATTCATGGGCAGACATCCTTACCTAAAGTTGGTGGGCAATAGAGTCCACTAGTCGGCTCCGTACCATACTAACTATTAGAAAGGGTATGGTTTTGTCCTTTGTGTGCATAAGGACAAGACAACAACAATCGTGCTAAGCAAGCGTCCTTTGATCGCTGAATGATGGAATAACCTAGAGGTCTCTTTAGCATTCGCTGAGGCTTGAGTAGTCTTCACACATATGTAGACAAGCTTGTAATCACTGAGTACCGCTAAATCCCAAGTTTTATTGTTATGATATGAAGCCGTTCAGGGTGTTTAGCAGCGATTTAAACCCTTTGGGCTTTTTAGAAGAAGGCAAGGCAACCAAGAGTTTAGTATGAGAAATACAAGTAAAATGTTTTGGTTCAAATATCGGCATGGGATGAGTTTGATGAACCGGAGCATGGACCTGTTGTTGTGCTCATGTAGAAGGTGTTTGAGTCGGCTGGTAAGAAGCAGACTTAACAAAAGGTGCCAGAACATTAGTAGGTGGTTCACTGCAAATGGAACAAGGCACAACGAAGACGGGAGGTGCCGAAAAGGATGACGACGTGCTAAGTTGGTCGTTTTTAAGCCTAGAGATGGGTTCATGAAATGTGAAGATGTTCAACCATTGGGCTGGATGTAGGAGCAAATCCATAAAAGGAAAAAACCTGTTCATCAAATTAAGCATGTCTAGTAACATAGATATGAGATATGGTTGGATCGAGGCACCCAAAACCCTTATAATTGTTGCTCTACCCAAGAAAAATGCATGGAGTGCTACGAGGGAAAAGTTTATTAATGACATAATGGCGTAAACACAAAAAGACCTGCATCCAAAAGGTTGAAATTTTTCGTAATTTGGAGTATTATGAAATAATAATTCAAACAAAGATTTTCCATTCAACAACAGAGAAGAAAAATGATTAATGGTGTAGGTGGCAGAAGTGAAGACATCAACCCATAGAGATGCAGGGGGATGTGCATGAAATAACATAGCCAAACCAATTACAGTGATGTGGCGATGTTTGCGCTCAAGTCGTCCGTTTTGAGCCGAAGTGTAAGGACATGAAAGTGAATAATGAGTGCCTTTTGCTTGAAGAAAGAGTTAAACCTTTTTGTTTGTAAATTTTATGCCACCATTGCTTTGAAAAGTGTTAATAGGGCACTTAAACTACATTTGCTCAAATGTATAAAATTGCACCAAGACATCATAAAAGCCATCTTCACCATACAACGGGCACATCCATGTGAAACGATAAAAAATGTCCACAAATCAAAGATGGTCCCCATAAATTAGAACGAACTAAAACCAAAACATGAGATGCACATTTATCATTAAGGGTAAAAGACAAACGTTTGCTTTTTATAAGCTGATAGGGCGAACAAAGTGAAAGTTTGGGTAATAACGACGTTAGCGTTAATAGTCCCAACTTATTAAGTAAACTAACTGTATCAAAGGCGACATGACCAAGTCGCGAATGCCACAATTCAAAAAAGGCACAAAGACGCTTGGATGTCAAAGCAAAACTAAATCAGAGGTTCCCTTCTCCAAACATATTAGTCATTATCACGACGACCTTTAGCTATGATTTCCTTTGTTTGACCATTTTGAATGGCAAAAACTTTATCAGAGAAAAGCACATTAACAGGAAAATTAGAGGTTAACTTGCTAACTGAAAGCAAGTTCTTGGGATGTGCGACACAACAAGAACATCTAGCAATTTAACAGTAGACGGAAAGGTAAAAGAATCAAGATGAGAGATAGGAAGTTGAGCACCATTACCAACAACAACATGGTCAGAATTTGTATAAGGCATATAGGAATCCAAATATGAGGTGGATGGTGTCATGTGAGTCGTGGCATCCGTATCAACATACCAATCAGAGGCAGGAAGCAAGGAGACAACACAATTGGCGTTGAAACCCTTGGCAAGATTTGCAACATCATTGGATGGGTGACGTTGGATAATTTGAAAACAATGACACTTGTCTACATAATCACCGCCATAGTATAGACAACGAGGTAGGCATCGAGAACCATTGTGGGCACCATTGTTGGGACGACAGCCAAAACGTTATTGCTTAATGACAATGATTAATATATATATATATATATATAGAGAGAGAGAGAGAGAGAGAGAGAGAGAAAGAGTGTGTGTGTGTGTGAGAGAGAGAGAGAGAGAGAGAATTATGTGAACATTTTTCAATTTTGTGAGATAGTGAAAAAAATGTCAAGTCACATTTATATTTTGTGAATATTACGTTATACTCATGTTAATATTGTGACTTTCACATGTGTTGAAACTCTGTATTTCCGATCACATGGCATTCAAACAATACAAGGTTTTCTTCATATGTGTAACGACAAAACTTGCGATATGAAGGGTATCTTTACCCTTTCTCACATTCTTATGAAAATGAGTTTTTCTCACCGCATCGTAACCACACACACACACACACACACACACACACACACACATATATATATATATATATATGTAAGTTATTATATGCCCACAACACGTGTCACACACGAATACTGCCAATGAGTATGTAAACCTATAGGGTCACACACAAAGAAATTGTTTGCCTCCATTTGTAGAAATTCAAGTTAAATCATGTTGATCATTGAAATAACTATTCTTGGAGGATAATTAAAAAATATGTGTTATAGTGTAATTATGATAATTATAGGGTGTTAGTTGCAAATGAATATACTTGTACTAATGTTTTAGATAATTATATAAATATCACAAGTAAATATTAGGCTAGATGACGAGAAGCTTTTTAAAGGAAAACCTGAAAGGGATACAGAAATATTAGTAGTCATTCATACTAATGTATGTGAGCTTTTCAGTTTAGTCACAAGAAACGGTCATAGCTATTTCATAACCTTTATTGTTGACTTAAGTAGATATGGGTATGTTTACCTAATGAATAATAAATCTGAAAACTTTGAAATATTCAAAGAGTTTCAAAATAAAGTAGATAATAAACTTAGCAAAAAGATAAAAACACTTCGGTCGTGAATATCTAAGCCAAAAGTTTATGGATTTTTTTAGAGATTGTAGGATTGCATCCCAACTAACTCCTCCAGGAACACCTCAACATAATGGTATTTCCAAGAGAAACATAATCTTGTTGGATATGATATTATGTTTCACTCTATGATGAGCTATACCACTCTATCTAAGAGGTTTTGGGGTTATGCCCTTGAAACAACTGCTCGAATACTAAATAATCCACCAACCAAAAAGACCCCATGTGAGTTACGGACTGGGAAGATCCCAAAGTTGTCCTATATGAGATTACGGGGTTGTGATGCTTATGTTAAGCATGAAACTTGTAAGAATCTTGACCCAAGGTATGTGATACGTACTAAGTATTTAGTACGTAAAATACCTTTTTATTCTCTTTAGATAGATTATTTTCCATTTATATCCCAACTTTGAGTCATTTTATCTCTTTTCTCTATTTTTATGCTAAGAAGAATGATGAACCTGTTTTTAGTGGATTTTGGTCTAAATTGAGCTTATTTTGGACAGATTGGAGCAGGTTGATGCTGTGGGAATGTGGTAGCATGACCTGAAGGCAGATAAAGAGAAAGATAAGACTTGGAGTTGACTGACATGACTTGGGAAGACATTTGAGAGCTTTCTAAAGTTGAACCAACTGTAGTTTAATCAGATTAGC
>NC_037533.1:1454321-1455569 GCF_001531365.2 Cynara cardunculus var. scolymus
TTTAACTATTAGTTTACTTTATTGTACCATTAGTTTGCTTTAGTGTACTTTCTAGTTTCTTTAGAACTAAAAGTGTGTGAATTGACTATTTTGCCTTCATTCCATCCCTAGTATAAAAAGGGATGTTGGGAGGAGTTTTCAACACACCTCAACACTTCTACTCCACACTTTTCTCTCAAGTAGTTCTCCAAACTACTTGGAGGACAAGTTGTCTTCTAAATATTATTAATCTTTTGGCATTTCGAGTTCCTTTTAATCGCTTTATTTAATCGCTTTCTTTATATTACTATTATTTATATTCCGTCTTTTATTTATTTACGCTTACTTGCATTTTATTTCCGTCATTTATTTATTACGCTTTCCGCATCTTTATTATTTCGTCATTTATATTCCGTATTTACTTTCCGCATTTATATTATGTCTTTACTTATCGCAATTTATATTTCTTGTTATTTACTTTTTGTCATGAGTAGCTAATTTTATTAGCTCGRGTGTATGACGAAAAGAGTGAGTTTTTAAACCAAAATATAGTCTACCCTTTCATGTAACAACGATGTTTTACTTTTTTATTTCAAGTTTTATAAAACCAATGACACTTCTTGATGAGTTGATCACTTTGAAAGTGTTAAAGTGTCGTGGACTCTAAGCTGAGCCATTATTTGCACGTCAACTTGGATGATATGGGAAGCAGACTAGAGAGAGTTGCTAACAAAGAGATTTGTTGTCCGTATTTTCTAAGTTGTTAATTCTCGACGGGTTGATCACTCTGAAGTGTTAAAGTGGAATGGATTCAGAGATGAGCTATTCAAAACATGTCAACTTGAATGATATGGGAATCCACTCGAGAGAGTGAGTTTTTTTTAGCAAAGAGATTTGTTTATCCATATACTTTGAAGACACCATTTGTCACTTTCACTGGTCTGGATACCTCATAGAGATATGAGTTGAAAGCTATAATATCAGTGCATTGGTGAAGTCCGAGAGGAATACCTTCAAAGTAATTGGTAAAAATAGTTGTTACTGATTGCATGCTGTAGCAATCTGTCAGCATGGTTTCATGCTGTAGCATTTTGACAACATTGGTCGACTAGAAATAATATTTACATATCACCCGAAAAGTCATACACCCTAGCTTGCTTTTATATTCTGTTATCTCCTGTTTTAGTTGTGTTAACTCTGTTCAAATCTAAGTCTTCGAATTCGCCTTCTGAAATCATTTCCTTAACTTTACTTTCTTTTAAACTTTTA
>NC_037533.1:1455609-1460765 GCF_001531365.2 Cynara cardunculus var. scolymus
TGGACGATATCCGGTACTTGTACCACTTTTATTACTTGAAAGACGATATTGGGACTATTTGTATACTTGCTTTTAGTCCTGATTGTAGTCTGTGGTTTCCACCGATCAAGTTTTTGGCGCCGTTGCCGGGGATTAGTTAGTTAAAAGTTATTTTTAGTAAAGTAAAAGATTTGATTTTTCTCGTCCCGTTTTAAAATTCGTTTTTAAAATTGGTGTATGTCACGGAGACATCGCAGGGAAATTTTTGAATTGGATCCCGATATTGAGAGAACGTTTCGCCAAATAAGGAGGGCTCAAAGAGCATTTTTTGCTATACTCTCTCCCAACATGGAGTTACCTCCCCCAATCATCCATGAGATTCCACATTTAGAAAACCAACCGCCTGCCTTTGGGACAATACCACCTTTTTCGAATTTTCAGCAAGAACACCACTGCCATAATAATCATAATGAGGAAACAGAGTCGGAGAATAATGAACAACCAAGAGAGCAAACTCCGAACATCATTAATTTGGCAAATTCCAAAAATGGATGGATCATGGACTATGCCATTCCGGATTTTGAGCAATTAAATTCCGGGATAGTTAGGTCGCATATGACCGCTCTTCAATTTGAGCTAAAACCGATTATGTTTCACATGTTGCAAACAAACGGACAATTTGTCGGATTACCTTCAGAGGACCCACACTCACATTTGAAATCCTTTATGGAAATCATTGATGCTTTCCTGATCCCGGGAGTGTCTAATGACGCTCTGAGACTCACTTTATTCCCATTTTCTCTAAGGGATTAGGCAAAGGCATGGTTCAATTCATTAACTCCGGCGTCTGTGCCTTCATGGAGTAATATGGCGGAAAAGTTTTTGCGAAAATATTTCCCACCAACAAGGAACGCTAAGTCCAGAAACAAAATTTGCCTTTTTAAACAAATGGACGATGAAGTTGTTCCTAACGCTTGGGAAAGGTTCAAAAAGCTGTTAAGAAGATGCCCACACCATGGCATTCCATACTGTATTCAACTCGAGACATTCTACAATGGGTTAAGTCCCATGGCTAAACAGATGCTCGATGCGACTGCGGGAGGAGCCTTTACAGCTATGACCTATAATGAAGGATATGAGATCCTTGAAAAAATTTCTGCGAACAATGGACATTGGGCTGATCCACGTGTTCAATCGCAAAAGAAGACTGTTGGAATACATGATGTAGATGCATATACTGCATTAACAGCACAGCTCACTTCCATGGCCACCATGCTTAAAAACCTTACTTCTGGCCAAGGAGTACAGCCAGATGTTACTACACCTATTCCAAAAGTCCTTTCAGTGCAATGTGTTTGTTATGGTGGGGCTCATAATTCTGAATCCATAAACTTTGTTCATAATGGATCTGGTCCCTATACCAACAATTACAATGCAAGTTGGAAACAACACCCAAATTTTTCATGGAACAGTCCAAGTTTGAATCCACCTGTTCATAAGCAACAAGGAACCTCTAATTTTCAACCTCAACAGCATGCAAGCAGTTCTCAAACTCATCACCAAAGTTTTCAAACTACTCAACCACCTTTTCAAAATAAGCCACCTCCACAGACTGATTTATCATCTTCTTTGGAAGCAATGATATTTGTGCAAGCTCAATCTCAAAATCAAGCTTTGATAACCCAACAGAACTCTCAGAATCAGTCTCTGTTCAATCAACAAAGTGTTGCCATCAGAAACCTGAAAACGCAAGTCAGTCAACTTGCTCTTAATCAGAGCAATATAGTCCTTGGTACCTTGCCTAGTAACACAGAAGTCCCAAGAGCCTTAGGAAAGGAACATGTGAAAGCAGTGACTCTTAGGAGTGGGAAGGAATTAACAGAGACCATACCAAAAGAAAGTGAACATGTTGTGTCTAAACCTGAGACTATACCCATGGTCCCTGTTATTGAAAGTCCACCAAAACCTCTAGATGACCAACTATCTGAGACCACCACTTTTGTTCCTCCTAAGTCAGACTATCCTTTGTTATTCCCAGAAAAAGTTGCTAGGAAAAAGCCAATTGAGGATGAGGTTATAACAGGTCCAAAAACCAAGGTTGTAATCCCATCTGAACCTCAAGAAAGTAAGACCAAGACTCTAGGCACTCTGGACCCATMTTGTTCAACACAACCAAACAAAGCCATCATAAAGCCAGTTCCTCTTTATGTTCCTTTTCCCCAAAGGTTAAGGAATCAGAAGGAAGAACTGCAATTTAAGGAGTTTTTGGAAGTGTTTAAAGCATTGCACATCAACATACCTCTTGTTGAAGCAATTGAGCAAATGGCCAGTTATGCCAAGTTCCTTAAAGACATTTTGAGTAAGAAGAAGAAATTGACCGAATATGAGATCGTAGCTCTTACCGAAGGATGTAGTGCGCTTCTAACCAACAAAATACCTCCTAAGCTTAAAGACCCAGGAAGTTTCACTATTCCTTGTTCTATAGGTGGAAAGGAGATTGGTAAAACATTGTGTGATTTAGGTGCTAGTATCAACCTTATAACCTTGTCTATTTTCAACACCTTAGGCATAGGAGAAGCTTGACCCACCACTGTCACTTTGCAATTGGCCAACAGAACCATTGCTTATCCTAAAGGTAAGATTGAGGATGTCTTAGTTCAGGTTGACAAATTCATATTTCCAGCTGACTTCATTATCCTGGATTTTGAGGCTAATAAGGATATTCCCATCATCTTAGGGAGACCTTTCTTAGCCACTGGTGGAACTTTGATTGATGTCCAAAAAGGAGAGCTAACCATGAGACTCCATGACCAGAAAGTCACATTCAATGTCTTCAATTCCTTAAAGTACCCTGATTACTTAGAGGAATGCTCAGGAGTTACTGAGATAGAGACAATGTGCTATGAGGAAGGAGCTAGGAAGGCCTGTAAGTTAGAAGAGGAGGAGAGTGTTGAGATAGGTGATGAGACTGTTGAGGATTTAGAAGTTGATGTCCCATCTGATGCTGCAGCATTTGAGTTGCTGGATAATGGTGAGCTTAAGAATTTTACCCCGTCCATAATTTCACCACCTGACCTGGAGTTAAAGGAACTCCCATCTCATTTGAATTATGTTTTTTCTAGGAAAAGAAGGTACGTTACCTGTCATCATATCATCTACCCTAGAATTACATCGAGAAAAGAAATTGGTGGATATGTTGAAGTTGCACACAAAAGCTATGGGATTGACCGTTGACGACCAAAAAGGGATTAGTCCTTATTTTTGTCAACATAAAATCATCCATAACAATAATTTCACATCCATAGAGCCACAAAGAAAAGTGTCTACTTTTGACAAATCCATAAATAAATTGTTCTCACATAGATTTTGAAAATAATGCACTCTTGCACACGACCTCTGAGGCATATTTGGTTGAGAACATGGCTTTCCTTGGAATGCCTGAGACTGCTTGGGAGCCTTACACTCATTTCATGTTGAAAACCTTTAAGGCTGCCAATTTGTCCCCTGATGAGAATGTTTGGATAAGCTTTATTAGACATTATTTATCACCGACTACTTCTGACAACTCCACTTATGAGGAAAGGTTGTTACTTTTGTTGAGTTTCATAATAGGTGAGAAAGAGAAGGAGCCAGATGGGATGAAAAGGATGATGAAAGATCTGTTGGCCCAAAACAACAGCCTCTTGGAACAAAAGGAATGAATTCCTTGACAAGATTGAAAGTTTGAAGGCTAATTTGGCTGAGAAGGTAAGGGCAGAAAAGAAGAAGAGCACATGTGACATTAAGTTGGTCAAGGCTGATTTGGAGGCAAAAACAAGTGCCCAAATCAAGAAGTTGGGCAAAAAAAGGAAGGCTCTCAAGGATGAGAATGCAAGGTTGTTTGAAGAAAATGCAAAAATTGAAGGAGGAGTGCAAGAGGTTGAAGGACAACATCTCCACTTCACCTACTCCTATGGAGTAGGACAGGTTCCATCATCCCCTCTTTAGCTTCTTTTATTTATTTTATTTCAACTTGTTTTRTTTTTCTTGAGTTTGGGATTGCCTTTTACACTTTTTAGTTTATTTTCTTGCAAAGAACACGTATGTTTATAATTGACATATGCTTGTATGGCCAAAATAATTCTTGTAGTTTAGTTACACTTTCTAGTCACTTGGTATCACTAGAACTAACTTGTTTTGCTTGGGACCACATCTTGATCCACATCATATGCTTAACTAAGAAAGGATGTAGGCCCTTTGTTCTTTTCTCCAAAATCTAGCCACTTGTAGCCATTGCATAAACAACCCCCTATATACTTCCAATGAGGACATTGAAAAATCTGAGTTTGGGGGAGGGTACCATCATTGATCAAAGCAATGCAAAAGAGCACAAAGTGCCAAAAGTGGAGATCAAATTACACAAAGTGCACAAAGCTTACATGAAATATTTGAGATCTAAAACACCACAAATGTCCCATAGGGGCAGGTGTAAACATCAAAAATGTCCCATAGGGGCAGGTGTAAATGCATTCAACAAAAGAGCACAAAGAGCCAAAAATTTGAAAATTTTTATGTTGATGCATAAAGGAGAGAAAAGGCAAAGAGAGGAAAAAAATGTGCCAAATGAGAGTAAACCAGTTACTTCCAAGTCCTATTGATCTTAGAACATATGATGTGTTGAGCATAACAAAGAGCAAATAAAGCTAGCTTATGGTTTATGCTAATGGTTAGTTAAGATATGCTTACTTGAGATTTATGAAAGCTATATAGTGCATTTTGGCATAATCAACATATGAGTATGCACTTACTGCATTTTCTTGCAAATTTTCAAAATTGAGTCATTTTTAGTTGTCTTTTGGTTGCTTGGGGACAAGCAACGGTTTAAGTTTAGGAGTGAGATACGTACTAAGTATTTAGTACGTAAAGTACCTTTTTATTCTCTTTAGATAGGTTATTTTCCATTTATATCCCAACTTTGAGTCATTTTATCTCTTTTCTCTATTTTTATGCTAAAAAGAATGATGAACCTGTTTTTAGTGGATTTTGGTCTAAATTGAGCTTATTTTGGACATATTGGAGCAGGTTGATGCTGTGGGAATGTGATAGCATGACCTGAAGGCAGATGAAGAGAAAGATAAGACTTGGAGTTGACTGACATGACTTGGGAAGACATTTGAGAGCTTTCTAAAGTTGAACCA
>NC_037533.1:1462200-1465184 GCF_001531365.2 Cynara cardunculus var. scolymus
TTACTTTCTTTTAAACTTTTACTACGATCCCTGTGGACGATATCCGGTACTTGTACCACTTTTATTACTTGAAAGACGATATTGGGACTATTTGTGTACTTGCTTTTGGTCCTGATTGTAGTCTGTGGTTTTCCACCGATCAGTATGAAAAGTGCATCTTTGTGGGATATCCGAAAGAGACAATTGATATTATTTCTACAAACCCAACAAAAACAAGGTATGTGTTGCGTGATGTGATGAGTTCTTAGAAATTGTTTTTCTAACAAGAACCACAACGGGGGACAAAATATATCTTAAATAAATTCAAGAACCACGAGATGAGCCAATGGTTGATAATGACCATCAACAAAATGTTGAACCTCAACAAGTTGTTGAGGGAAATGATAATATACAAACAATCCAAAGATCGGGTAGAAATGAGAGATATAGTTATCTCATGGGTAGTACCGACATAGTTTATGATGAACCAATAATCTACCAGGAAGCTGTATCAGGTTTGGATCTTACAAAATGGCATGATGTCATGAAGGCTGAAATACAATCGGTGTTAGAAAATTATGTTTGAAACTTGGTAGATGTATTTGCTAGCTGCAAAGTCGTTGAGTGCAAATGGGTGTTCAAGAAGAAAGCTGACATGGATGGGATTATGCATTCCTATAAAGCTAGGTTGGTAACAAAAGGTTTCACTTAGACTTAGGGATTCGACTATGATAAGACATTTTCTTCAATAGCTATGAATAAATCCATCAGGATACTACTTGACATAGTTTCATATCATGATTATGAGATATGAAAAATGAATGTTAAAACTACATTCCTTAACAAAACTTTGAGCGAGGAAGGGTACATGGTATAACCAGAAGGTTTTAAGCATTCAAAGTATCCTGAAAAGGTAGGAAAATTGCAAAGGTCCATTTATGTACTAAAACAAGCATCTTGTAGTTGGAATCTTCATTTTGCCGAGAAAATCAATAAATTTGATTATGTAAAGAATGATGATGAAACTTGTGTATACAAGAAGATAAGTGGGAGCACAATAGTATTCTTGATCTTATATGTTTATGACATACTGATAATCAGAAACGACGTCCCAACGCTTGAAGGTGTAAAATCCTGGCTAGGGAAGTGTTTCATGATGAAGGATCTAGAAGAAGTGATATATATCATGGCATAAAGATATATCATGATTGATCTAAGTTCTTAATTGGATTAAGCCTGAGTACATACATGACAAGGTCTTGAAACTTTTCAAGATGGAGGGTTCCAAGAAAGAAAACTTGCCAATGGTACATGGCATACAACTGAGCAAAACTCAAAATCCTTATAGAAAAGAGGACATAGACCATATGAAGGGTGTTCCTATGCTTTGACTATCAGTTCTATCATCTCATATGCCTTGAGCATGGCGAGCAGATATAAGTAAGGTGATTCTCATTGGGTAGTAGTGAAGAATATCCTGAAGCATCTAAGAATAACTAAGGATATGTTCTTACTATACAACGGTCAAAAAAGAGATATGTGTATCCAAGGGTATATAAATGACTTTAAATCATAGTCGGGATACATGTTTTTTGTTATATGATGGCAGATTCAACTACCGAATCAGAGTACATTGCAGCGTTGGATGCCGCAAAGGAAGTTTTTAGGATGAAGAAATCTATCTCAGACTTAGGAGTGGTTCCTATCATATGTAACCTCAGAGATCGACGCCATAAAATGAGTCTTGAAATAGTGAACACTCTTATCCTCAGGCCTAAGATGGCATTGGGACGTAATGCATAAAGAGTATCATACTTTGACATAGTCTAACATTACCCTTAACTAGGTAACCATAGGGCATATATTGAGTATAACATGAATTATGTATAAGTCATGTACATGCAATATGAGATTTGTTCCTCTCAAAATGAGATAGATATTTTTGGGCCCCTCAATTCGGTTTACATGGTCATGGACAAGTGGATTAGTTGAACTAATAACACTAGTCTAATCAAAATATGTTGAGATTGAGAAACATAATTTTCAAATATAAAGGATGAAATAGATTCTAAGCTTAGGTTCAAAACATAATATCATGAAGCAAAAGGATTACAAATGATTCTACAATATGATTGATTAGATTAATCAGATTGCTCAGGAAAAGAACATTTACAAAGCCTTGGGCACAATGACGTGTTTCTAGATGCTTATCATCATTTGTGTTACTGTGTATTGTGAGTAAGTGGGAGAATGCAAGTCCTTATATGCCCACGGCACCTATCACTCACGAATATTGCTAAGGAGTATCTAAACGTATAGGGCCGTACACAAAGAATACACTTGCCCTCTATTGTAGAACCCCAAGTTAAATGATGTTGATTATTGAAATAAATTTATTGTTAGAGTATAATTATGAAAATATGTGTTAAAGTGTAATTATAATAATTACAGGATGTTATCTATAAATATGTATAATTATATAAAAGTTTAAGTTAATTATATAAATATTAACAGATAATAACTAAGACCCTATATGAATCATAGACTAACTATAAGATAGTCCATATAAATAAGGTGGTAGGCTAAATCAAATTAGGATATTGAATCTTTTAGATTTAGCTATCAGAAAATAGAAAAACAAATCTATTCTTTTCTGTAAAACACATACAGATCTAGGGTTTTGGGCTCGCACCTGGTGGAGGTCTAAAGGCATGTTCGTGTGTGGACTACCATAGAGGAAACCTAGGCTAGTTTATAAGTGCTCCGTCAAAATCCTCATCTAATCTGAAAGGTATAACTCTAAACACCTTATGGTTTGTTTAGACTTTTGTTTTAATTGTCATTGGATCTGCTTGGGGTTTTAATTATAAAAGTTTGCTAAAATAATTGTAACCTAAATTATTTTTCGCTGCATTTTTCGAGGTTACATATTGTTTTGAAACCCTACAATATATATATATATATATATATATATATATATATATATATATATATATATATATATA
>NC_037533.1:1472114-1476307 GCF_001531365.2 Cynara cardunculus var. scolymus
TAATATAAAGTATTAATCATAATTAATGAACTCTATTCATATTCCATAAATATTCAAATCATAATAAATGAACTCCCATCATTTCTATAAATATTTCAATTAATTGGGTTGCAAGGGTTGTACAAATACACAAGGTTGTAAAAGAAATATACCCTATATATATATATATATATATATATATAGTTGAGATCCCGTGATAATGTATTTTTGTTAAGGACGTGAGAACAAAATCTTCATCTACCTATAAAGGCAGAACTACCTTATTTACCTATTTCCCTCACCATGACTGAAAATTTAACAAATTCATTCATGTAAAATGATTGATGGTATGTAAAAGTTTGTGAAAGTGAAAAAAAGGTAAAAGATCCATCTTCTGTTAGCTATCAATTGAAGGTAGTTGAAGATCCGTGCTTTTTAGCCGTTAGTTAAAAAAATAACTTATCTCAAGAATTATAAGTGTTCTAACCATTCTCTACAAAACTCTTATTCTTTAAATAAAATAGTATATATATATATAGAGAGAGAGAGAGAGAGAGAGAGAAAGAGGAAATTTCAGTTGCAAACCTGTTTTTCATTGTGAACTAGGGGATAAAGAAGAGTGGGACACGTGCTCCCACTTGTCGCCGTTCATCATCAATAATGAATATGATTTTTTTACAACATTCAGGATAAATGTAATACCATTCAAGATGAATGAAACACCATTTATGATGAATATCCCGTGAATAACTGAGACATTTGTCACGCTCTCATTTGTCTCCTAGTTCCTGAAGTTAAGTTTGCAACAGAATCTGTCCCTATACACACACACATACATACATATATATATATATATATATATAGAGAGAGAGAGAGAGAGAGAGAGAGGCTAATCAAATTAATGGAACTAGCAAACCACCTATTTCATGTACTATTCATGTTGAATATCATAATAAATATTTTTCACTATTTATTATGAATAATACATAAAATAAGTGGTTTTCTGGTTCAAGAAATATTTTCGTTTTTTTGACCTATCCCAATATATGTAATGCATATATGTGAGATGGGAGAATGAAGATTTTGTGAGTGAGAATATTAAAGAACGATAAATGATGGTAATTTGGTCATATATAAATGAAAAAAGTCTAAAAAGACCCAACAAGACTTTCGTATTTCGAGTGATTGAGTGTCTAAACCTTTTTATACAAATAAATTCTTAATTTTTTTGAAATCGAACAAATAAATTCTTGTTATTGAAATCGAAAAAATAAATCATTAAACTTACCAAAAATGTAAAAACCCAACGAACATTCATATTTTGAACGATTAAATCCCTAAACATTTTTAAACGAAAAATTCTTATAGATATAAACGAAACGAATATACCATTTTTTTATGTATTAACAAATCAATAGAAAAATATAACGAAACAATAAAGCAAAAAATTCACTATTTTTATTAACCATTATTTATTTTTGAGATTCAAATGACAATAACACACGTTTGTTATGATGTTGTGACCGTCACTTAAATATGAAAAACATATAGAAAATAAATAATGGATATAAAAAATGGTATATAATCATCTCAGTTTGTTAGTTTATTTTACTTTATTACTAATCTATTGATACATCGATAGAGAAATGATATGTTCCTTTTGTTTTACAAGTGTAACGACTTTGTACAATGAATGCCTAGGAATTTTATCATTCAATACATGCACGTTCGTTCGTTCGTCCGGTTCACTAAGTTCTAACGGTTATCTGTTCGAAGACGTATTTTTTCCAAAAGAAAGTTTAAAAGTTTAGAGATCGTTTACCAAACTCTTATCAAGTAAATGCTTACCGAGAAAAAGTCAGCATCTTCACTTACTTTATCGGGTAACATTTTTGGCCATCAAAATGAACTGTTGGTAACCGTCTCTTACCCAGATAAAGTTTCGGTCTTTGCAATACTCGTTCGATAAGATAAAAGAAACGCGATAAACGATGTAAAATAAAAAAGTTGGTTGAGTATTTTTAGAATATGAAATGAAGAAAAGGATGGTTGTCTTTATGTGTGTTGGAAGGTGGGGGTGGCTGCAAATGCTGAGGAGGCATCAGTGCTGATACCATTTTTGTCATCTTGGCACAGGCAGGCAATAATAATAGCCCCTCTCATTTGTTTCTTCGGTTCCCAGCAGGGCCCCCCTTTGCACCCCCTTCCAAACTCACACCTCTCTCTCTCCCTCTGCCTACCTAGCTTCAATATTATATATATATATATATATATATATATATATATATATAAGCTTGCATATTGGTTTTAAGGTGAATGATGGTGTGAGAATGGAGGTTATGATTAGAAGCGTAAGAAATATCTGAATCTTTGATCACTTTTAATTTTATGTCCACTTATTAATTGCACTTTAGAAGAGAATTGATTTGGTGCATCTAGGTACATCTCGTTAGTGTTGACATTCAATTAGGATTGATCCACGCGTAGAGATCTATTCTTACGTTTCTCAACATAACTTCTCTTCTCAGCGGAACCCAACCCATCATCAATATATATTATATAAAGAGAGGGGGGGGGGGGGAGAGAGAAAGAAGAGAAATTATGGTGAGAAGTGTAAGAAATGATCTGAACCCTTGATCACTTTTAATCTCATGTCTACTCATGAATTACGGTTTAATAGGGAATTGATCCGTGCATCTAGGTGCACCTCGTTAGTGTTGACATTTAATTTGGATTGATCCAAGGGTGAATATCTCTTCTTACGTTTCTCACTAGAAACCGACCCTTGGTTCTAATTCAATGTTCATATAATGTTAGTTTATATATGAAACTTATATATTGATTTATAATATTAATAATCACCACATCTATCCCAATGAAATTGGCAACAAGAAGAAAATCGGTTACACAATCTTCAGAATTAATTAAAATGGCATCATATGAGACAATCGTTAAAGATGTACACTGGCAATTACGAGTAATCAGTAACGACGAACATCGGCGAATATTGAGTAATTTGGGAAGATCTCGAGTAATCTATAAAATAATGGGTAATAATAGGGGTTTGATAGGTTGTAGTAACAGTAAGTTGTTTCACCAGTGAAATGAACTTGTTTCACTCGTTCGTTTCTTCAGAAAGAAAGTTCCATAGGTCTCATGATTATTAGATTTTCATCGAGGCAACATTTCTATAATTGCCAAAGGGCCTTTGGCCTAGCGGTATATGAGTTTTTGGCCTCCTATGAGGTCAGACGTTCAAATCTCACCAAATGTAAGAATGGTGTGTGAGTTTATTTATTCTATTTACCGTATATAAATATTATATACTTTAAAAAAAGCATTTCTATGGTTAAGAAATCATTGTTTGTATGTTTGTTCTTCATGTTACTCTACATGTACCACCAAAATATCTGTAGAAACTTGGACAATTATTGTTTATGTTTTGATAACCATTCCGTTAACATCCAAAACATTGAAACCATTACAAGCATTTTCTCCTGAAGATTCAAAAGGCACATACTTTTCATCATGATCCATGATTTCTTGTTTATGTCTGGCAGATACTAATCAAATCAAATAATTACTAACATGTAGCACGTTGTGATGGTTTCTAGATTCTTAACCAAATTTTGGTTCACACACACACACACACACACACATATATATATATATATATCCTACATCGAAGAGAGCAGGTCAAATACAAAACACGAAGAAGCTTTTAATTGAAGATTATTTTGTGTGCTTAGGTGAACATGTAAGTTGAAACGATTTTTGACTTAATGTGGACCCTTCAGTTGTCGAACGATTAAAATCAAAAGCGGATCATGTTCAGGATTTTTTATCTGACGGCTTAAATTAATTTCAAACGACATTTGAAATTCAATCATGTTAACCGATAGAAGTCAAAAGTAAAAAAATTGCAATCTTTTTCAAGATTTGGTTTTCAAGCTAAAAGAAATATATTAAAATATGGATCCACTAAAAACAAAAAACTTGCATTTTAATGATAAATGTGTACTTTATTTTTACATTGAACTATTATTCTAAATAGTCAAAGCTTATGTCTATTTTCACCTTAAGTTTGTGGCACGTCATGATCTAACGAAGTTTTTGTAATGTAGTATTTGTTTTTTTCTTACCATTTTACTTTTGAGGGGTTTGTATTTGATTTGAGTTTTATATATATATATATATATATATATATATATATA
>NC_037533.1:1478252-1484266 GCF_001531365.2 Cynara cardunculus var. scolymus
TTCACAGTCCACCTCCATCTCCATCGATCTCCATCTCCATCGATTTCTTCACAGGAGACCTTCATCTCCATCGATCTCTTCACAGGAGACCTTCATCTCCATCGATCTCTTCACAGGAGACCTTCATCTCGATCGATCTCCATCTCTATCGATTTCTTCACAGTCCACCTCCATCTCCATCGATTTCTTCACTGGAGACCTCCATCTCCATCGATTTCTTCACAGCATCCAAGAACAAAGGTACGGTCAATTTCTCTCGATTTTCTATGTGTTCTATTTGGATTTCACGAACTGGGGTTTGTTCTATTTGATGAAATTCGAAATGACGTTTTTATTGATTTTGTATTTTTAGTTGAATCATGAACCGGGTGTTTGGTCTTCATAGCATCGATTTCTTCACAGCATCCACCGTCTCCTCCATCTCCATCGATCTTCATAGCTGGTAATCGATTTTGCCTACTGTTTCGATTRATAAATCGATTTTGCCTACTGTTTGGATTGATAAATCGATTTTGCCTACTGTTTCTCAACACACTCGATTTTGCCTATTGTTTCGTCTGATATGTAGTTATGCTTAAAATGTTTATACGTACTGATAGCATACTTTATAGAACTTAAGTTTATAGGACCAAACTATAAAAAAAAAATCTATCTAAAAATGTTACAATCTCTAGGGCTATTTATTTTTGTTTCTAATTGGTTAGGCAGAATTGATAACATTCGATACGCAGGATTATACACGAAATATTCTTTTTTGGTTCTCTCTTTAGCCCTCTGTCTCTTATCCATAGGAGGTCGATTGAATGGAAGCCCAAATAGGTGATAAGGTCACAAATAACGAGAGATATGTAAAAAGCAGGTCATGGCGTTTTTAGGCATTTTAACAAGTTTTTAGGACACTTTTAAAATAAGTGTCTTATTAGTTATTTTATATGACACCTTTGAAACATGTCCGATAAACTCATTTTTTTATAATTTGGTCCTATAAACTTAGGTTTTATAAAGTATTATATTAGGACGTTTAAACATTTTAAATGTCATATAAATCTAATGTTGTTGTAGTGCGTCATAAAAAAATAATATGACGTTTTATTTTAAAATTGTCCTAAGAACTTATTACGGTGTCCAAAAACGTCCTGTCAAATTTTAAAAAAACTAATATGACGTTTTATTTTAAAATGTGTTTTATGTGAAAATGTTGCAATAAGTTTATATGATGTTTTTTAGCATTTTAACAAACTTTTTTAGACATTTGTAAAATAAAGTGTCGTATTAGTTTTTACAAACATATGTATTAAATAAGTTCAAAATAATCCAACAAATTTTCCATTTTGAATGATTTAGTCCATGAAATAATTTTTTTTTTTTTTGAATGAAAAAACCTTTAAACTTTTTCATTTTAAATGATTAAGTCTCTAAACTATTTTTTTGAATAAAAAACCATTGAACTTTCTCTTTTTGAATAAAAATCCATTAAACTTTTTCATTTTGATAGATCAAGTCCCTGAACATTTTTTAATAAATAAACCATCGCACTTTTAAAAATTAGTTACCTACATCATTTTAACCCAAAAAAGTTATATTAACCAACTAGTAAAAGTTTAATGGTTTACTATTATTATTTTTATAAATTCAGGATCTTATTTATTCAAAATTTGAAGATTTAATTATTTTTTCATTCAAAAAAATAGCTTAGGAACTAAAACATTTAAAATGAGAAAGTTTGTTGGGTTTGTTTAAACTTTTCCCTTAAAACGTCTTATAAACCTATTGCAACACTTCTATATATGACACACAGTTATTTGGTCTTTAAACTTAAGTCTATTAAAACGTACACATAACAGTCAACTATTTTTAATATCATATAAACACGATTTTATCATAACGATATTTTTTACCTTTATGAAAAAGACTTGAATCCTCAACCGCTAAAATTATTATTAAAATCAAGTAAAAGAAGTTATGGAAGCAATTAAAAAATATATGTTTTTAAAAGAAGTTACAAGATAAATGATGCTTTAGATGTTAGAATCCTTGTCATAAATATGCTTTGAAATCCTTATCCTAATGGAATAATTTATGCCTCCAAATACAAGAATTTCTTCCAAAATATTATTCTTGCTTCCTTCTTCATCTCTTCAAAGCTAGTCTTATGTAGGGTGATGTCATCCCTAGTACTCTTGTATCTATAACTTATTATAATGAATAAGGGTAAATTATTATATATATATATATATATATATATATATATATATATGAGCGATCAAATGAAAAGCACCCTCATTTGTAAAAATCGTACAAACCACCTTCATACGTCAATTTCATTATTTAATCTTGTTTCATATAATATTTTTTTGATGAATTTGTTTCATATATGGTTATGAAATTGTTTCATATATGGTTATGAAATTGTTTCATATATGGTTATGAAATTGTTTCATATAATATTTAATGAAATTTTAATGAAACTGTTTCATGTATTTCTCTAAAATTAAAATAATGAAGATGATAATATCCATGATTAACAAGTTCCACAATAAAATGGTTAATCAACCTCTCATAATTACAAAAAAATGAACAAAATGAAAAATTATGATTGGTTGAATGAGGTTTTCACGGTTTTTACAAATTGAGTGGTTTTTATTTGAACGCTCCTATATATATATATATGTATATATATATATATATACATAGGAGAGCGTTCAAATACAAATCGTTTTTTTTATAGATTGTATAAATTAATCAACTAATATCATAATTCAATTTAATTTCATTTATTTTTTATTTATAAGGATATGATTACCCTTTGACTTTATAATATATAATTTTAGTAATATTTTAATTGTGTGTAAATCGGGAAGATTATCTAGATTAGACGTTTTTTAGGAAATAGTCAAATTTCATTTTTATAATAATCTTGAAACCGGATAAGTTTGAATAGATACTTACTAATCATCTTTTTCTTAGTAATTTATTTATTTCATTTTCATAACAATAAAAGAAATCGGTATTTTTTTTTTCAATTTACAAATCTTTCCAGATTTATTAATATTACAGTTGTGATATTTTCTAGATTTTGAGTATATTGTTTTGTTTCATTCGTAAAATTCATGAATAAGTTGATTTTCTTACAAATTTCACTAATAAAACCATGTTATCCAGTTTTTAAAATGTTTCATTTATGAAACTAATTTTACTAATGAAATCATATTATTCAGTTTTTAAAATATTCCATTGACTGAACTATATTTAGTTTCACTAAGAAAACCAACTTCGGTTTGGTTAAAAACCATGAAACCAATTTCACTAATAAAATCATGTTATTCAGTTTTCAAAATGTTTCATTAACTGAACCATCTTCAGTTTCATTCATGAAACCAATTTCACTACTGAATCCAATTCATTAATACAACAAGATTATTCAGGAATTAACACAAAACCATAATATATAATACTGATGAAACCAAAAATATAAAATACAAAAAACCCAAATCTGCATACAATCTTGTTTACCTTATAGAACACCCAATTCACTCATGAATTAAAAATAAAAAAATTTATACATGAATACTTGTATTTACGGTAATGGTGGAATTGATGAGTGGAAGATATTTGTAAAAAGATTCTCTTCTTCATATTCACGTAGGTTAAATTGACTATTATAACCTTAAGAGAGCAATTTCTGGATGATCCATGCGAATTAATTAAAACCTTACAAAAATTATGTCTCCCTCAATATTAGCCATATGTCAAATAAATGGATGGGTATGATTAGTTTCTAAAGTTTGTATAAATTATGTGGTTTGTAAAATAAATGTCCTCCTCCTCCTCCTCCTCTCTCTCTCTCTCTCTCTATATATATATATATAGAGAGAGAGAGAGAGGAGTAAAATCTTTTGTTAACCAAGAATATGACGTTAACTTTGTAAACTTATTGGACCAATAATATTAATTCTTTAGTAGAGATTACTTCAAATGTTTGATTTAATGATAAAGGGCAAATAGGTAACTTTTATGTGGAAGTTACTTTTATGATATTTAATGAGATGTTACAAATTTTTATGTGTAAGTTACTTTTATGATATTTAATGATGTTAATAAGTGTTCATAAGAATGTGTTCATAACATAAGGTATTCATAAGAATGTGCTCATATCTGTTCATAGGTGTTCATAAGAGTATGTGCATAACCATAAGGCGTTCATAAGATTGTATTGATAACCATCTGGTGTTCATAGGTGTTCAATAAGATTCAATAAACATAATCACATTGTCCATATTAATGAACATAATCACATTGTCCATATTAATGAACATACTCATATTGTTCATAAGTGAACTCATGTTCATATAGAGGGAGATGCTCATGTGTATATTAATGTCCATAATAATGGAGATTTATTTATTAATGACAATAGATTAATGTGCATATGAATATTAGTAATTAATGGGCAGTTACAAACTTGATGAAATTTTTTTCCAATAATACTCTTGTTCATGTATGTTCATCTTAGATGATAACGTATTATATTATTAGTTATTACAAAATTGTCATCATAATTGTCATCCATTGATTCACAAGATGAACGGTTGTGATGGGTTTATAAAGTTAATGCCATAAATTAGGTTAACAAAAGAACTTACCCCTATATATATATGTGTGTGTATGTGAGAGAGAGAGAGAGAGAGAGAGAGATCATGTAAGACCACCTCTTAACTATTGGATCTCTTTGACTTCGTAAATCATCATATTTTTTCGAACCTTCATATTTTGTTGTGTAAAAACATATGAAGATCCTGGAAAAGAATGAAGGTCCGGTAGATCTAATGGCTAGGATGTGGTCTCACGTAAAGCTAACAATGGGTGTGTGATAAAGTGCTACAACAATAAGCATTCTAGCACCTATTTAGGATATTATTTTACTAAATTTTTACTCCCAAATCCATGCATTGAGTTCTTTTTATTATTTTGATTTACATGTTACTGAGTCTAGATGTAGGATTAAGAGATTTGAATTTGTTTTGGTTTTAAGTTTACAATATTAGTAACATGCTCAAAGTTGTTGCAGCAGATTGCTACAGCAGCTCTGCTTGAAGACAAAGGAGAAGGTGTTGACTTTTGATAAAGCTTACTTTTGGAAGACCTTTTTCAATCAAAGAAGATGCAAAGTAGAAAACATACCGAAAAAAGCATATTGAAAAATGAAGCTTAGTTGACTTTTCTAGATTAGTTTATTTTCCTTAAACTTTTGGACACTTGTGTTTGTTTAAGTGTTACCCTATTGATTGTGTGTCCCTGATTTGGATGTAGGGAAATTGACTCAACTTACAACCTGCTCCATGATTTGTTTCTTTTGTTCTGTAATCTGTTACTGTAGCCGCTGCACACACATCTGCTCAAATATCCGTTACTGCTCCGCAAGCTACTCATCTTTTTTTTAATCCCCTCCTTTAGGCGTCATATCTTCATTTATTCAATACAACAAGGCCCATTAAGGTTCATTATGACTTAATTATGCCTAATATGACCCATTAAGGTCCGACAAGACCCATAAGGTATATAATGACTCAATTAGGCTTATTATGACTCATTACGGTATACCAAGACTCGTTAAGGTACATTACTAATCAGTTAGACCTAATATGATCTGTTGATGTACAACAAGACCGTTGAGGTACATTACAACTAACTTTGGCCTAATATTAAACAAACCTTATATTTACCCAATAATGGAGAACCCAAATAGATTAATGTGACATAACATTTTTCTAATAATTAAATATCTAAACTTACCAGTGTTCGAGTCCCTTTAGAAGTAATCAACTCCCCGACCCGCTTATAGACACCTCGTCGATCATTTTTTTTCGCGTGGGTTGCTCTAAACAACTCCACCATAGACATTTGATATTTTGCCCATTTTCCTCCAAAAAACAACATGGTTGTTAGTTGATGAGGAATTGCAATAAATTTGAAAACATTATATATATATATATATATATATATATATATATATA
>NC_037533.1:1484401-1490868 GCF_001531365.2 Cynara cardunculus var. scolymus
GAGCGATCAAATACAAACCGCTCCCTTTTGTATAAACCCTACAAACCAATCTCATAAATCCATTTTCATAATCAAAGGCCATCATTAAAGAACTAATTTTAGTAAAATTAAAAAATTGTTATTATTTTATCCAAGAAAGGGCAAAAATGGAAAAAGTTTTAAACGTTTCAACTCATTGAAATATACTTTCTCGTATTCAATCCTTTTTCCTCGCATTAATCTCATTCAATCAACGAAAAAGAATGAAACATTTTGAAAACTGAATAATATGATTTATTAGTGAAATTAGTTTCATGAATGAAATTTTTTGAAAACTGAATAACATGATTTTATTAGTGAAATTGGTTTCATGGTTCCTAATCAAAATGAAATTTGATTTATTAATAAAACTAGATATGATTCAGTCAATGAAATATTTTTTGAAAACTGAATAACATGATTTCATTAGTGAAATTGGTTTCATGTTTCCTAACCAAGATGAAATTGGTTTCACTAACCAAAATGAAATTGGGTTTAATAATGAAACTAAATATGATTCATTCAATGAAACATTCTGAAAACTGAATAATATGATTTCATCAATGAAATTAGTTTCATGGATCCTAACCAAAATGAAATTAGTCTCATGAATGAAACATTTTGAAAACTGGATAATATGATTCTATTACTAAAATTTGTAAGAAAATCAATTTATTCATGAATTCTAAAAATGAAACAAAACAATATACTCAAAATATGGAAAATATCACAACTATATTATTAATAAATCTGGAAAGATTTGTAAATTGAAAAAAAATACCAATTTCTTTTGTTATTATGAAAATGAAAAAAAAAATTCTAAAAAAAAGATGATTATAAATAAACTCTGAAATTGACGAATTAATTTTATTTAATAGAATAATACAGAATATTAATGTTGGTAAGTATCTAATAAAACAAATTGATTGATCGTTTTCTAGAAAATCTCTAATCTATATAATCTTCTAGATCTAGACACAAGTAAAATATTACCAAAATTATATATTATAAAGTCAAAGGACAATCATACCCTTATGCATTAAAAATAAAAATAAAAATATGGATGGTTTGCAAAGTAAACCACATCTCTCTCTCTCTCTCTCTCTCTCTCTCTCTCTMTATATATATATATATATATATATATATTATCATTATGTGTTTGTGTTGTGCAATGTCAATGGAGCCACCCGTATGCTTGGATATAGAACCCTCGTGTTGGGTGTTCTTATTGCGTTGGTCGGATAAATTAAGGATCGGGCTTTCCAAGAAAGTGTGTCCTAAAACTTGTCATTGAGTACAACATAAATTAGTAAGTAACTAAATTGCATAATATGTAAGTAAAGAAACGTGCATATAATGTTTTAAGTAAATGATATTCATTTTACCTCTACCATCTAGATCCAATGCTCCTCCCAGATCCATGAAGGACTGTATGTTTTCAACACACCATAGTTATAACCATCAAACGATGGGACCCTTTGCTTTCTCCTTCCTTCGCCGCCTTCTGTGTTATATGTGTAACATCCCACTATATTACGTAAACATAATACATGAATTTATACGTAACAATCCAAATAAAGAGGTACAAACATGCATCCAACCTTAACCTTAACTTAGGTTGTGAGCTAGGTCACAAGACTTTATGGACAAAACAGGTTTGCCCCTGTTCCAGCCTGCTCTCAACCTGCACATATTCAAAACCAAAGTTTTGCCCAAAAATCCAGACCAACCTTAACCTTGATTGAATAGAACCCCAAAACATTATTCGGAACTAAAAACAACTTCTAGTACACGAATTAGCAAACAAGAATTCACATAATCTCCAATAATAAGTAAACCTAACTCATGACGGAGGTATATCATAACTCAAAAAAATAGAGTGACGAACACCAAATAAAATCTCAGACGAAACAAAGGAAACTCAACATATATTTTATTGAGTTGATTACTCAAAATAACACCAATAATTTACTCAAATAGACGTACCTAATAACCTAGTTCTATATCCGAAACTCTTTAAAAAATATAATACAAACTAAGATGAACCCTAAAGAAAATTTAAGGATATCATACCTCAAAAGACAAAACCGCTATAAAATCCTCCAAAACTCCTTCTAAATGCGTCTTCTTCCAAGGAACCAAAAATACACACATACATACACGCCTTATTAAAACAGATTCTGGAAGACAAAAGAGGAGGAGGAGGATTTGTATATAACCATAATTTTAAACTAACCCTCAATTGGAGATGGTTAACACCACTAGCCCCTGATCTCCTAAATTTAACTAGGTTATCACATCATCTCCCACTTAAATGAATTTCATCCCGGAATTCAATCACACGAATAAACTAGGGTATTTAGATCTCATTTCAAATTCCAGTTCACATGTAACTTTTTGACCCCTGTGATAACGCCACTGAACATTTACTAAACCGATCTCTTTATTTTTCAACTTTTTAACCTTGTAATTTCGGCTCTTCGATGAAGCTTAATTTCCCATTCACTTGCACTTCTGGAAGCAGTATCCCCTTTTCAGTATTACTTAAACACTTTGTCTAGTTGGACACAAGAAATGTACTATGAATGCCACTCAGCTTTTCTGGAAGTTCTAACTTGTAGGCTACCTCACCAACCCCATCATTGATCACAAAAGGTTTGATATACCATGGGCTCGTCTTTCTTCCTTCAACGAAACAAACTATTCCTGTCCATAATGATACTTTCCACATTACACTATCCCCCACCTAAAACTCTATCGGTTTATTACGTTTGTTGGCTTAACTCTTTTGTCGGTCCTGAGTCATCTTTAATCATTCACGAACCTGACCAATCTTATCGACCGTTAACTGAACAATTTCCGGTCTTGCTAACTATTTTCTCACACTTCATTCCAACACATCAATGTTCTACACTTTCTACCGTAAAGAATCTCAAAAGGTGTCGCTTGAATACTGGTGTGATAACTTATATTCTAAGCAATTTTTATCAAAGGTAAGTGTCCTCAGTATGGTCCTCCATAGTCAATAATAGAAGCGTGCAACATGTCTTCGAATGTTTTAATCGTTCTTTCACTCTACCCTTCAGTTTTCGGCAAGTAACTGATGCTCAACTTTATTTGAGATCTCATTTCTCTTAGAAAAGTTTTCCAAAACATGGAAGTAAATTAATTGTCTTTATTCGAAATTATCAATAACGGCACTCCATGTTGAGTTACCACTTCATCAATATACAACTTTGTTAACCTTACCATCAAATGAGTTCCTTTGATAGGTAAGAAATGATCGGATTTCGAGAGTCAATCTACTATGAACCAAATTGCATCAAAACCCTTTAGCGTTCTTGGTAACTTTGTCACAAAATCTATCGTAATATGATCCATTTTCATACCAAAATATCTACCGATTGCAATTAGCATAGGATCTTTGATGTTCCACCTTAACTTGTAGAAAAATCAAACATCGTTCCACATAACGTCCTATATCCTTGTTCGTACTCAGCCACCAATAACATTGACGAAGATCTTGATACATCTAATTAGTACTCAAATGAACTGAATAAAGAGACTTGTGAGCTTCTTCCGATACTCTTTCACGGTTATTGGTAGGAGGTTTTTACACACCCACAGACATATCACAAAGCAAGTATACAATACGGTTCAATATCGTCTTTCCAAGTAATAGAATGGTAAAGAATATCGAGTATCGTCTATAAGGATTGTAGTAAAATCTTAACAAAAGTAGAACAAAAGAAATGCTTTCAGATGGCAATTTTGAAGACTTTCATTGGTTTGATTAAACAATTTAAATAATGGAATAAATAAAGGTAGCATTGGTGTAAGACTTGTGGTGAGACATAAACACAAATTCTAGCAGACTATGTTGTAGAAATGTTACAACATGCAATCGGTTATAACGAATTTCACTGGACTTCCACTATTGCACTGATATTATAGCTTTCAACCAATATTCCTATGTGGTATCAGGACAAGTGATAGTGTCAAATAGTGTCCTCAAAATATATGGATAAACAAATCTCTTTGTTAAAAATCACTCTCTCGAGCCGATTTCTATATCATTCGAGTTGGTGTTTGTTCTAAGTAGTTCATCTTTGAATCTACTGCACTTTAACACTTTAACAAGTGATCAACCTATCAAGAATTAACTAGTTTGAAAAATATAAATGACAAATCTTTTTGTCAGCAACTCTCTCAAGTCTACTTTTCATATTATTCAAATTGACGTGCATTCAGTGGCATATCTCTAAGACCATGACAATATAACACTTTCAAAGTGATCAACTCGTCAAGAAGTGTCGCTGCTTTTCATAAAACTTGAATGAAATAGTGGAACGTTGTTATTGCGAAACAACTTCCATTTTTCTTCGGTTTAAAATCCCACCATTTATCTTACACTCAAGCTAATGGAATTAGCTACTAATTACAAAAAGTAAATGACAAGAAATGTAAATGATAGAAAGTAAAAACATAAATGTAAATGACTGAATGTAAACAACATAAAGTAAATTGCAAGGAAAGTAAAGAAAGTAAAAACAGAATGCAATGTTGTAGCAACAGAATATGGAGTGCAAGAATACAAAAAGAAGTACTTAATTGAATAAACTTGCACCAAAGTACTAATACAGATGTAATCTGATTGAAATGAATTACAAAAGTTCTAAGAGCCTCTATTTATACTAGGATAGATGAGGGAAAAAAAATTAACTTAAGTGCCAAAGTACATAAAGTCAAACAAAAAGTACAAAGTACAGATTAAAGTACTTCTCCTAGGTACAACCAGATACAACTATCTATAATCTTCCAAAAAAGTAGTCAAATCTTATCCCCTCGTCACAAAAGCTTATCCTTTAGGATCTTCATGGTTGAATCCAAAAGTTGTCCAAAAACCCACATCCAATTAACACACAACAACATAATGTTGCAACATACAACAACCTGCACACAAGTTTATATTAGCCATATTCCTTTGATGCCAAAAAAAAAAGGTAAATCACGTAATTTAGCTCAATGAAACAACAAATAGTAAATACATAATAAAAAGACTTAGGGTTGAGATGGAAGGCAAATAAACTACCTAAAAATAAAAAATAGGTGCTTAATCTCTATTTTCAAAACATTTGAACCCCCGACTGTCTTCTGTCAGAATGGATGTCATACCAACAAGTCATTCCCTCTTTAAATTTCCTTCTTACAAAGCTTCAACCTGGACCTTTTTTATCTCTATGAAGATACTTGGTATTAACTCAGCTTGTTATGCTAACACTTTGATCGTTCCGATTTTCTTTTTACGACTTAAGGTGTCAGCTACCACATTTGCCTTTCTCAAGTGATACTTGATCTTACAAACATAGTCGTTCAACAATTCTAAACACCATCTTTGTCTCATATTTAACTCCCATTGATTAAACAAGTATTGAAGACTCTTACGATCGGTGAAAATCAAACATTTGGTGTCGTACAAATAGTGCCTCCAAATCTTTAAAGCAAATACAACATCAATAGTTTCATATCCTGAGTGGCATATTGCTTTTCATGACCTTTTAGTTGGCGAGAAGCATAAGAATTACTTTCCTTATTGTATTAACACACATCCCAAACACAACTTTAAAGCATCATTGTAGACTACAAAATCCTTTAAATCATCGGGTAAGGATAAAATGGTGCACTACACAATATTTCTTTCAAGGTTCTACAGGCCTCAACTTGCACTTCTTTCCATTTAAACTCCACATTCTTATTCGTTAACACCGTTAAAGACGTCGCTATACAAGAAAAATCTTATATAGACTTACGGTAGTAACCTGTCCATCCAAGGAAACTACTCAATTCAGGAATGACTTAGAAATTGAACTTCTCACAACCAGAACTCACATTTGGATAGTTTGGTGAAAAGATTTTGTTTTTTCAAAAGTTCTAATACCAAAGGAAGATGATGAACGTGATCCTCTTCTAACTAGGAATAAATAAGAATATCATCAGTAAAAAATTACAAATTTGTCGAGATACTGATTACATACCATGTTCATCATATCCATAAATGTTGTTGGTGAATTGGTTAATTCGAAGATGTCATTAARAGTTCATAATGCCCATACGTGATACGAAAGACAGTCTTTTGTATATCTTCTTCCCAAACTTTAAACTGATGATATCCCGATCATAAATCTATTTTCAAGAAGTAGCTAGTCTAAAAAATTAATCAAAAAGGTCATTGATTCTCGTAAGTGGATGCTACTTTTATAGTCAACTTGTTGAGTTCCTGATAATCAATACACATTCTCAAAGATCCATCTCTTTTTCTGTACAAATAGAACTAGTGCACCCCACGAAGACGTATTAGGTCTTATAGAACCCTTATAGAGCAGAACTTGCAACTGAGACATCATTTCTTTTATTTTTGACGGGGCTAATTGGTATCGTGCATGAGCTAC
>NC_037533.1:1492363-1498055 GCF_001531365.2 Cynara cardunculus var. scolymus
AGTTCATAATGCCCATACGTGATACGAAAGACAGTCTTTTGTATATCTTCTTCCCAAACTTTAAACTGATGATATCCCGATCATAAATCTATTTTCAAGAAGTAGCTAGTCTAAAAAATTAATCAAAAAGGTCATTGATTCTCGTAAGTGGATGCTACTTTTATAGTCAACTTGTTGAGTTCCTGATAATCAATACACATTCTCAAAGATCCATCTCTTTTTCTGTACAAATAGAACTAGTGCACCCCACGAAGACGTATTAGGTCTTATAGAACCCTTATAGAGCAGAACTTGCAACTGAGACATCATTTCTTTTATTTTTGACGGGGCTAATTGGTATCGTGCATGAGCTACCGATTCAACCCCTTGTATCAAATAAATTATAAACTCAAACGAACAATCCGTTGGAAGACTTGTCAAATCCCCTAGAAAGACCTATGGGAAATCTTTAACTATTGGTATGCTTTCAACTTTTTTGTCTTTACATCTATAACGTATGCGAAGAAACTTTGACACCCTTTCTTTACACATTTTTGAGTTTTTAACATTGAAATCAAACTCGTCTTTTGGTCTCAACGGTTGCCATAAATTACAACTAGTCCTTTCCTAAATAAGTCAATGTGAATCATCTTTTTATTAGACACAATGTTGTCATGATGTTGCCAACCAAAACATTCTTACTATAACATCTAATTCTTATAAAGTCATCGGTACTAGGTGAATCAGTAATACACACCCATCAACATCTATACTACGTTCATCAAATACCTCATTAACCATAACTTGATTATCGTTAGCAATTTCTATTACTAAAAAATAATCCAAAGACTTAGGTTTTGTACTTGAACACTCGATAATAAAGGAGAAACATATGAACGATTTTCACTAAAAATGGAATAAGACTTTAACATATACTGAATTTACCAAGAATGTACCTGCTACTACATCAGGTATCTCTTCGTCCTCCACCGTAGTCATTTGAAATGCATGTCCTTTCTTGTAAACTTTGGTCTTCTCATATCGTTTGGCGATCTTATATCATTTTCATTTCTTACTGCCTCTTTCTCCTATTGGCGGTTGTTTTCTTTTCATGTCATCTTCGTGACATTAATTGTAGATTGAAATGTGTTCAGAGTTAAAGCCATAACCAATTCTCATATAGAAGCTTTCAGTCCCCAAATATACCTCTCTACCCGGCGGGTCTTAATAGACACATACAATTCTGCAACCGGGACTTCTCCAAGAATCTTCAGGTATATTCATGAACTGTCATGTTATCCTGTTCTAATCATAGAAATTCTTCTTTTAATTGCCTTAATGCTGCTTTTGGAGAAAATTGATCTTTAAACTCATCTGTGAATTCATTCCAAGACATTCCTTTATCAACACTTGAGCCTTTAGAAAGACATCATAATATCCAACCAAAATAGTGCGTTAGGTTATATTTTAGATTTTTCTATATTTAAAAATAGATGTTTATCATGTATTTGATTATGTTTATCTGCAGTTAGTTACATGAATTTAAAAAATGAGCTTTAATAAGTTGTATGTGATAACCAGATCTTGGTTGTCACCTGAGGTAATAATATTTGATTATTTGTTATATGTGATTACATGACAGCATGATAAATTGATACATTTGATCATGTTAGTATGTGAGAATATGCATAATGTAGATACATGTATAAGATTATGTGTATGTGGGAGCGCATATGCAAGCATGATATATATATATATATATATATACACACACACACATGCATGAGTATGGACGCATGGGTTATGTGTGTGTGTGTATAGCCGACCTTTCCTTTTAGGGAAGGGGTATAAAAAGAGGGTAATACCTCCATTTACTTCTTTTGCCATCTTTGAAATAAATTGAGCGATTTAAAGAAAGAGAAGAGGTTGTCCGGATTTTCTTATTTTGTATTACAAGAAGACTGATTTTCAAAAAGGCTTTTAAGGTGAGTGAATCTTACTGCTTTTAAACTCATCATAGTTGTATAATTGATTGTAAAACTTTACTCTTGAGTTAAAAGTTATCCGCTGGAGTGTTGTCCGGATTAGCCATAAACAGGACAAGAGTTAAGCGGTTTAGCCATAAACCGGACAAGGGTTGGGCGATTTAAGCCCTAAACCGGTTAAGGCTTAAGCGATTTATACATAAACCGCTTGGTGAGTGTTGTCCGGATTAGACTTAAACCGGTCAAGAGTCAAGCAGTTTAGTCTTAAACCGGACAAGTGTGGAGCGATCTATGAATATTAAGATGTGTTGAATATTTTGAACGGAGAAGTAGGAATACAACTAAGAGGTGACCGGTTTATTTAAATCGGACAAGGCTTTTGAGAGAGCTATCTGGATTAGTAAATCGGACAAGGGTCTTGTATTGACCGGATTAGTAAATCGGCCAAGGCTTGACCGGAGATGAAGTCCGGCCAAGTTTGTGTTGACCGGATTTGTGCCTTAACTTATGTATTATTTATACAATTGTCATTTTTATTATTCTTGTAGAAAGAATGGGAATTTTGATAAAGAATGATTTTGCATTGTTGATATTCCATTAGAACATTTATGACTACGGTCTGTTCTAATTGGAATTGTTTTGTGAAAAATATTTTGATGAGGAAATAAGGGTGACATATCAAGGAGAGGTGTACCATGAGATAAGGGTGACATATCAAGGAGGGGTGTACCATGAGATAAAGGTGGCATATCAAGGAGAGGTGTACCTTTGGATATGAGGGTGGCATTTGTATRTRTGTTATGTAATATAACTCTTACTATTATATCCTTTAAATTTACCATGGTCTGGAATCTTTATTTCTTAATTTAAAGGTTTAAGATCAAGGTTTTTATTGGAAATCGTAGTCTAGATGTTATTGAGGAGGAAATAACAGGTTTGGCCTGAAACTTTAAATAAACCTTGTTTAATTGAAAAGGTTTAAAAGTGGCATTATATGAAACCTGGTTGGTTCAAACCTATAATGGTTTGGAGTATGTTATCTGAATAGCTGAATGTTTGGCTTGAAAAGTGGAAAGGTACTGGTAATATGTCCTTATTTGTTCATATATTTGATATATATATATATATATGAAAAGTTATTTTGTACAAAGTTTTGGTGATTTTCACCTTGCAATAACATAAATAGGGTAACTCACTAGACCTTTCGGTCTAACCCTCGTTTTGTGATTTTAAATATATATTGCAGGAAGTGCTGAAGGTAAGGGAAAAGGGAAAATGTGATAATTTCCCTATATGTTTATCTGCATAAGGATTGGATGATGATATGTATAGTTTTAATAGATGAACATTGATTAGTACAAGAATTTGTATTTTGAATTTTTGGACCATGTATTTCAAACTGGTGATTCTTGTATTAAGGGACCTGAATGATGTATGAATATGTATTTCCTGTATGTGTTACATGCAATGTATGGTATGGGGTATTACAGAAGTGGTATCAGAGCCTGAGTTTAAGGGATTTAGGTATTTAATAGCATGATACTTAGACTTAAACTGTTTTATTGCATGTTAAGGGTCTAAGACATAGTTAGTTCCATTGGAAATAAATATAATGAGTTGAAAGAACAGTGTGTAAGGTAAATTTTAATTACATCTGTCCAGTGTAAATATGAATTTACAGGTACACATCTGAACTTAAATACTTCATTATATTTGAGAATGTGAATACGTGATTATTAACATTAAAATCTGCAATGTCTAGCCGAACTAGAAGATCTGAAAGAACGGCTCGTCCAGAGTCTGAAGAAAGGGAAGAATCACCTGTTAATATCCCGACTGGTACATCTAGAATCAGAGATCGAGGAAGACCAAGAGGACAAGGCAGAGGAAGAAATCAGTCTCAAGGAAGGGGTCGTACTGAAATTTATTCTGAACCTGAAGAATCCCATTCTGCGAATGCTCAAGAAAGATCAGTACCACACCTTGAATATGAAACCAGGGACATGTTGGCAGAAGAAATGGGGAAGTTGCAGAAAACTCTGACTTTTATCATGGGGGTACCAGCCAGGGTAGAAACAGAAAGAGTAGAAGTTCATCCCTCCATACCGGTTACTCACAACAAGAAGGGAGATATCAAAATGTTTTTGGCATGCAAGCCACCAACATTTTCTGGAGAAAGGGATCCAGTGAAAGCCATGTGCTGGATCAAAGAAATGGAATCAGTGTTCAACATGATTCGGTGTCCGAAAACAGATAAAGTTCGATTTGTTGTTTCAGTCTTGAAATCAAATGCTTTGTTCTGGTGGGAAGTTGAATCATCGGCCAGAACAGATGTTTTACAGACATTGTCTTGGGCAGAATTTGTGGAACGATTCAAGAATCAGTTTTGTCCTAAAACTGCAGTAAGACAAATGGAAGAAGATTTCTTGAAGCTAAAATAGGGAAATGGAACAGTTCAGGAGTATACTGAGAGATTTATTGAATACTCTCGATTTGCCGAACACTATGTTTCATCCGAACCCAGAAAGATAGAAAGGTATATCTGGGGTTTGAAACCCTCAATCGGAGAGTTTGTAATTGCCATGAACCCCAATACCTTTTCGTTGACGGTAAATGCGGCCAAAGTGACCGAACGAAATAAGAATCGACAGCCAGAAGGAAAAGTTGTAGAGAAAAGAAGGTGGGAGGGGCCTTCATCAAATTTTCGAGGGTCGAAAACTGTAAGATATGATAATAGATTTGAGCAGAAGATAAGTGAGAAAGTCTACTCACAATGCTGACAGGTTCATTAGGGTGAATGCAAGATGGACCTAAGAAAATGTTATAAGTGCGGTGAAGCAGGCCATCTGTCCAGAAGTTGTCCAGCTAATCGAAGGTGTTTTAACTGCAATTCTCCGGATCATATTCGATCGAATTGTCCCTTGTTAAGAACTCCGCAGTTAACAATGGGAAGTAACGTGTCAGGTACTCGGGGAAGGCCTATGGTAAACAGAGGAGGGCAAGGAGGAGCGCGAGGCGGTCCTTCCAGATGACAAAGAACGAGTCAGAAGCGTCACCGGATGTAGTAACATGTACTTTCCTTATGAATTCAATACGTGCTAAGGTGTTATTTGACTCTGGTGCAAACTTTTCGTTTGTATCACCACTGTTTGCTCAAATTGCATGTTTGATTTATGTGATACTTGATGATGAATTAGTAGTTGATACTGCTAATAGTCTAGAAACTGTTACTAGTGTGTTCAATAACTGTATTATTGTTATCGAGGGCTGTGAACTATCGATTCGGTTTTTTCCTATGCCGATTAAGAAATTTGATGTAGTAGTGGGTATGGACTGGTTGGAAAGGTATCAGGCTAGTATTGTTTATAATCAGAAAATGATCAGAATTACTTTACCAGACCAAGGAACAGTTGTTATTTATGGTGATCGTCAGAATCACCATACTATATTTTGACAGTGATGAAAGCTCAGAAAAGCATTCGGAAAAGGTGCCAGGGATGTTTAGCATACGTAATTGATATTAAGAAAGAGAAAGGAAAAGAGGAATCGATTCCTATTGTTTATGAATATCCAGAAGTCTTTCCGGAAAACTTATCTGGATTACCATCAGACAGAGTCATTGAATTCCGAATTGATCTTATACCAGGGGCTGCACAAGTAGCAAAGGCACTGTACCGGTTAGCTCCATCTGAATTGAAGGAATTGGTTGCACAATTGAAATATTTAAC
>NC_037533.1:1498115-1543702 GCF_001531365.2 Cynara cardunculus var. scolymus
CTTATACCAGGGGCTGCACAAGTAGCAAAGGCACTGTACCGGTTAGCTCCATCTGAATTGAAGGAATTGGTTGCACAATTGAAATATTTAACTGACAAGGGATTTATTAGACCCAACACTTCACCTTGGGGTGCTCCGGTCTTATTTGTCAAAAAGAAAGATGGATCTATGAGAATGTATATAGACTATCGTGAACTAAACAAATTGACAATAAAGAATAAATATCATTTGCCAAGGATTGATGATTTATTCGATCAGTTGGTGGGAGCAAGTTATTTCTCCAAGATCGATTTAAGGTCAGGATATCATCAGCTCAAAGTTAGGGAGGAAGACGTTGCTATGACAGCATTTAGAACTAGGTACGGGCATCATGAATTCTTAGTTATGCCATTTGGTTTAACTAATGCGCCCGCAGCCTTTATGGATTTGATGAATAGGGTATGTAAGGAATATCTTGATAAATTCGTTATTGTATTTATCGATGATATTCTTATATACTCTAAAAACGAAGAATAACATGCGGAACATCTTTGTCTGATATTAGAATTATTGAGGAGAGAAAAGTTGTACGCAAAGTTATCTAAATGTGAGTTCTGGTTAAGAGAAGTCCAATTCATGGGTCATGTCATCTCAGATGCAGGGGTAAAAGTAGATCCAGCAAAAATAGAAGCAGTTGCAAAATGGGAAGCTCCGAAAACTCTTTCTGAAGTCTGAAGCTTTTTGGGATTGGCCGGCTATTACCGTAAGTTCATTCAAGACTTTTCTAAGATAGTCGTGCCATTGACTAAATTGACTCGGAAGAATATTAAATTTTAGTGGGAAGAAGAGCAGCAAAAGGCTTTCCAATTATGAAAGATCATATTTGCAGTGCACCAGTATTGACTCATCCAGATGGATCTGAAGACTTTGTGGTCTACAGCGATGCTTCAAAATTGGGGTTAGGATGTGTTCTGATGTAGAGAGGAAAAGTGATTTCTTATGCGTCAAGACAAATGAAAGATCATGAGAAGGAATATCCAACCCATGACATGGAATTAGCTGCAGTGGTGTTTGCTCTGAAAATTTGGAGACATTATCTTCTGGGAACAAAGTGTCAGATTTATATTGATCATAAGAGTTTGCAATATTTGTTCAGCCAGAAAGAATTAAATATGTGACAACGTCGGTGGATTGAACTGGTAAATGACTATGATTGTGAAATCCTCTACCATCCGGGAAAAGCAAACCTGGTAGCTGACGCCTTGAGCAGAAAAGAAAAAAGTGGAACCGTTAAAGCTGTGGTAATGAGAATAAACTTGGTCCCTGACATTCGTAAGGAAATTCAGAGATGTCAACAAGAAGCTATGAAAGAAGAATTTGTTAAGACAGAAAAGTTGGGTAAGATGATTTCAACCTTGGAACAGAATGACAAAGGACTAATGTGCTTTCAAGGGTGAACTTGGGTACAATGTTTTGAAGATACCCAAAACATTATATTAAATGAAAGCCATAAGTCCCGATACTCTATTCATCCAGGCACCAATAAGAAGTATAGAGATTTGAAACATTTTTATTGGTAGCCCGGGTTAAGAAGAGACATAGCTAAATATGTGGAACAGTGTCTGACATGTCTACAGGTTAAGATTGAACATCAGAAGTCGTATGAAAGTCTTCAATCTTTGGAGATACCTGTATGGAAATGGGATCACATTACACTGGATTTTGTTATGAAGTTACCTCGAACTCCAAGAGGGTATGACGCAATCTGGGTAATTGTTGATCGTCTGTCCAAATTTGCGCATTTTCTGCCAATAAGAGAGAAGTACTCTTTAGAAAAGCTGGCACAGATTTATATTAAAGAAATTGTAACCAGACATGGTGTTCCATTATCTATTGTCTCTGATAGAGATAGTCAATTTACTTCAAGGTTCTGGGAAGGGTTGCAGAAAGCTTTGGGATCTGAAATCCGACTAAGCACAGCTTATCATCCGCAAACTGACGGACAAAGTGAAAGAACTATCCAGACTCTCGAAGACATGTTGAGAAGTTGTATTATTGACTTCGAGGGATCATGGGAAGATCATTTGCTGTTGATAGAGTTTGCAAATAACAATAGTTACCATTCCAGCATTCAAGCGGCACCGTATGAAGTGTTGTATGGACGTAAATGTCGAACGATGTTGTGTTGGAACGAGGTGGGTGAAAGACAGCTGACGGGTCCTGAAATTGTCCAAGAGACTTCTGAGAAGATCGAACAGATCCATGAAAGAATTAGAACAGCACAAGATCACCAGAAAAGTTATGCTGATAATCGTCGAAAGCCGATTGAATTTTGCGTAGGTGATTTTGTGATGTTAAAAGTTTTGCCATGAAAGGGTGTCGTCAGATTTGGAAAGAATGGTAAGCTCAGTCCAAGGCATGTGGGGACGTTCAAAATATGTAAGCGAATTGGGCCAGTGGCATATCAGTTAGAGCTACCAAAAGAACTAAGTCTGATTCACAACATTTTCCATGTATCGAATCTACGAAAATGTTTAGTTGATCCGAGTCTAGTTGTACCGCTGCCAGAGATTAAATTAGACAATAAGTTGAACTTTGTGGAAACACCAGAAGATGTAATTGACCGAAAGATCATGGTGTTGAGAAACAAAGAGATAAGTCTGGTTAAGGTTCAGTGGAAGTTTCACAAAGGACCAGAAGCGACATGGGAATTGAAATCAAAGATGAGATCAGAGTACCCTTGGCTTTTTTTTTAAAGGAATTCCAGGACGGAATTCTTTTAAGGGGTGGATGATGTGATAACCAGATCTTGGTTGTCACCTGAGGTAATGAATATGTGATTATTTGTTATATGTGATTACATGACAGCATGATAAATTGATACATATGATCATGTTAGTATGTGAGAATGTGCATAATGTAGATACATGAATAAGATTATGTGTATGTGGGAGTGCATATGCATGCATGAAATATATATATATATATATATACACATGCATGAGTATGGATGCATGGGTTGTGTGTGTGTGTATAGCCGACCTTTCCTTTTAGGGAAGGGGTATAAAAGGAGGGTAAGACCTCCATTTACTTCTCTTGCCATCTTTGAAATAAATTGAGCGATTTAAATGAAGAGAAGAGGTTTTCCGGATTTTCTTATTTTGTATTACAAGAAGACTGATTTTCAAAAAGGCTTTTAAGGTGAGTGAATCTTATTGCTTTTAAACTCATTATAGTTGTATAATTGATTGTAGAACTTTACTTTTGAGTTAAAAGTTATCCGCTGGAGTGTTGTTCGGATTAGCCATAAACAGGACAAGAGTTAAGCGGTTTAGCCATAAACCGGATAAGGGTTGGGCGATTTAAGCCCTAAACCGGTTAAGGCTTAAGCGATTTATAAATAAACCGCTTGGTGAGTGTTGTCTGGATTAGACTTAAACCGGTCAAGAGTCAAGCGGTTTAGTCTTAAATCGCAAGTGTGGAGCGATTTATGAATATTAAGATGTGTTGAATATTTTGAACGAAGAAGTAGGAATACGACTAAGAGGTGACCGGTTTATTTAAATCGGACAAGGCTTTTGAGAGAGCTGTCTGAATTAGTAAATCGGACAAGGGTCTTATGTTGACCAGATTAGTAATCAGCCAAGGCTTGACCGGAGATGAAGTCCGGCCAAGTCTGTGTTGACCGAATTTGTGCCTTAGCATATGTATTATTTATACAATTGTCATTTTTATTATTCTTGTAGAAAGAATGATTTTGAACTGATGATATTCCATTAGAACATTTATGACTACGGTCTGTTCTAATTGGAATTGTTTTGTGAAAAATATTTTGACGAGGAAATAAGGGTGGCATATCAAGGAGAGGTATACCATGGGATAAGGGTGACATATCAAGGAGRGGTGTACCATGAGATAAGGGTGACATATCAAGGAGAGGTGTATCTTTGGATATAAGGGTGGCATTTGTATGTATATTATGTAATATAACTCTTACTATTATATCTTTTAAAATTACCGTGGTCTGGAATCTTTATTTCTTTATGATTTAAAGGTTTAAGATCAGAGTTTTTATTGGAAATCATAGTCTGGATATTATTGAGGAGGAAATAACAGGTTTGGCCTGAAACTTTAAATAAACCTTGTTTAACTGAAAAGGTTTAAAAGTGGCATTATATGAAACCTGGTTGGTTCAAACCTATAAAGGTTGGGAGTATGATATCTGAATAGCTGAATGTTTGGCTTGAAAAGTGGAAAGGTACTGGTAATATGTTCTTATTTGTTCATATATTTCATATATATATATATATATATATATGAAAAGTTATTTTGTACAAAATTTTGGTATTTTCACCTTACAATAACATAAATAAGGTAACTCACTAGACCTTTCGGTCTAACATATATATATATATATATATATATGAAAAGTTATTTTGTACAAAGTTTTGGTGATTTTCACCTTACAATAACATAAATAAGGTAACTCACTAGACCTTTCGGTCTAACCCTTGTTTTGTGATTTTAAATATGTATTGCAAGAAGTGCTGAAGGTAAGGGGAAGGAAAAATGTGATAATTTCCCTATATGTTTACCTGCATGAGGATTGGATGATGATATGTATAGTTTTGATAAATGAACATTGATTAATACAAGAATTTGTATTTTAAATTTTTGGACCATGTATTTCATACTGGTAAATTCTTGTATTAAGGGACCTGAATGATGTATAAACATGTATTTCTTGTATGAAGTATGTGTTACATGCAATGTATGGTATGAGGTGTTACATTGTACTTACGCAAAATTATTTGCAATCTTGAATTTTAAGTAATATGCATCAATAAATAGTAATTCATACATAAAAAATGGTTTTTAAAAGTTATTGTCAAATATTTTATAATATAGTGTATATATAGGGGTCTAATCAAATGAGAACTAATTAGTTTGTGGTAACCGTGAAGTCCAATCTCAACCACAAATCAATAGATAAATTCGGAAATTTATAATTTTGGTAATTTGAATTAAAATTTTAATGCAAGGACATTTTAGGTATTTTAAAACTCTCATCTCTCTATCCCCCTCCTCCGGCCCCTGGTTACCGTTCTCCAGTGATACCATAGTGGTATCATAATGCATCTTATATGTGCTTGGGTATCACACTGAGGTCATTTGTGTGGTCGATCAGAGATGTAACACAGTGATATCACAATGCATCTTATATGTGCTTAGGTATCACACTGTGTCTTTTGTTTAACAGAGAAAATATTTTTAGATATCACAGTGGTCCATATGACAAAGGACAGAGGACGGGGGACGGTGAGAGGAGAGAAAATAGCTAAAATGTTCTTGCATTAAAATTACTAAAGTTATAAATTTCCTAATTTATCTATTAATTTGTGGTTGAGATTGGATCTCACGATTACCACAAACTAATCAGTTTTCTCTTGAATGAACCCCTATATATATATATATCATCTTAAAAAGATAGATATTGGGAAGACTTTTTATTGTAACCCATGAATTGTCTATGTTTAACGGTGTTGCTTCAACCCAACCAACCCTAAAGTTAGGGAAAAGTGTGATTAAAGATGTCCAAAAAGAATTGAATTGAGAGAAATGGAATCAAGTGATTGAGTATGGTTTAAGTCTCATCACTAGCCCTTCAACTTTGACTTCAATTATATCGATACATTTCTAACAAAATTACGCCTTTCACTTTTCCATCTTTTAAGTTCTCCCCTTTAATTTCTACAAATATCCATCCACCATCAAAATCTAATCTATCTTGGGGGGTTCTTATAAACAAACAAACAAACTGTTCAGCTTCGATCCTCCACCAGGGATATAAGATGGCAAATTTGTATGTTATGTATAGAATTATATATATACATATATGTTTTCTATATATTATTCTAATCAGGTGATGATATTAAAAAAAAGTACATCCGTATTAGAATTTATTATAAAAATAGTTTTTAATTGAAAATTTACAATACAACTTAAGGATTGTTTGTTTATCTCTTAAAAGTTCCATTAAGAGACAGCATCTAATCATTAAGAGGTGAATCTTGTTTGGTAAAAAAAAAGTTCGCCTCTTAATGGTTTTAAAAGCCTCTGAATGATTTTGTATCCTCAGCATCCCTTAACCATTAAGTGTCATGATTTCATTGTAAACAATTATATTTCATTTTACACTGTATCATGAAAGTCTCTTAATCATTCTGCACCAAACCAACAACTCCTTAGAAAGATAATTTTACAACTTCGTTTTTATCATGAATCCATAACGTTTATGGATTCATGAATCTGTGAGTGATGTGATTAGTTAAATTTGTAAAAGTTGAAATTTTAAAGTTGAAAATATACAAACGCAAAAGATAAAAAAAATAAACAATATTTTTTTTTGAAAAAACGCACGTCACGGTGCACCATGGTGCGTCTCAAGGCGCCATAGCGTGAGTCACACCTTATAGAAATGCTATGGGCCATTTTGTAATGACGGAGACGTGTCTTGCGCCATATCGTGCCATGGTGCGCCTTTTTGAACATTTATATATCTCCATATATATATAGGGGAACGTTCAAATAAAAACCACTCAATTTGTAAAAACCGTGAAAACCTCATTCAACCAATCATAATTTTTCATTTTGTTCATTTTTTTGTAATTATGAGAAGTTGATTAACCATTTTTATTGTGAAGGGTATTAATCATGGATATTATCATCTTCATTATTTTAATTTTAGAGAAATACATGAAACAGTTTCATTAAAATTTCATAATCATATATGAAACAAATTCATCAAAAAAAGTATTATATGAAGCAATTTCACAAGATTAAACAATTTCATGAAAAAAATTCATAAGATTAAACAATGAAATCGACGTATGAGGGTGGTTTGTACGGTGTGAGACCAACCTGTTTTCGTGAGACCCATGAGACCACTTTTTTATATATATATAGACCTGGGATCACGTGAGACCAACCTGTTTTCGTGAGACCCGTGAGACCAACTTTTTACACTTGAAACTTCACAGCAAAATGCTGTGAAGGTAACCTAATTTTAGGTAATTTAATTTAAAAGAAAAAAGGGTAATCTAATTTTTATTAAAAAAGAAAGTGGGTAACTTTAAAAAAAAAAAAAAAAAAGAGTTGATTAGTGATTTAATGGACTTGCACTAGTGATTTGATTATACAAAAGTTCTAAAATACCCCCCCCCCCCCCCCCCCAAAAAAAAAAAGTTTTTTAGATACTTTAAATTAGTCACATTTTTCCTATTATTTACATACTTTTCTCTTATGATCTTGATCACTGAAAAATATCATCTAATGGTTGGGGTCTTTTCTTACCTTCTCAAAATTTTCAATATTTTCATTATATATATATATATATATATATATATATATATATATATATTTGATAGGAAGAGGTTCATTTGAGAAGTGGTAAGTATTTGAGAAGTAAAAAGTGATCCTAGCATTTCATACGGTCAAGATTGGTCAAAAATTACAGTTTTGACTGGTCAAGCAAAAAATAGAAGGATAGTTTCATAAATTTTACAAATAGACGACAAACAAGTGCATATATGAACTCATAGTTCATATATGCATCGGTTAATTAGTTTATATGTGAATCACACAGGTTCATATGTGAATCATCTAAATAGTTCATATATGACTTACACTGGGTCACATATGAACATATAGTTCATATATGAATCACACGGATTCACATTTGCATTTGTTCTGACGTTTATTTATAAAAGTTTCGAAACTGCCCTTCATCTTCTGCATACCATGCAATGAATTATCCAGTGCTTCTTAGTAAAATTCGTAAATCTTAACCAGATAAAAAAATAAAAGAATCACTTTTCTACTTCTCAAACATTTATCACTTTTCAAATGAAATCAGTAATATGATTGATATAATTAGAAATGATTAAAGGTGTAGGTGGGGGAATATGAGCATATTGTATATCATATTAAGGCTATTCTATTTTAGGACATGCAATCAATGTTGCGGCCATATTTGGAAACAAAAAGCGATAACTTTGGTGGTGATGAGAAAGGATACATAACATTTATTAAATTTAAATTATATAATTTAAAATATTGTCTTTTAGACAGCGAACAATTTTGCCCTTTATATAATACATATAAAAGATTATAAATTAGTCTTAACCGTATATTTAGTCTAACAAATATCTGGTTTTATAAATATGTTTATTATTTTTAATATAAAATATTGATCATAATTAATTAATTCTAATCATCTTTTATAAATATTTAAATGATAATAAATGAATCTTTATAGTTTTCATATATATTTTAATTCATTGGTTTGTATGTTTTATAACATTTACATGGTTTGTATTTAATTTGTCATATATATATATATATATATATATATATATATATATATAGAGGGATGTTATTCTACACTCTTTGTCATTCCTACACCCTATACAACCCTCATCTTAACCATTCAATTTTTAATCAATTAATTTTTTCCTAATATAAAGTATTAATCATAATTAATAAACTCTATTCATATTCCATAAATATTCAAATCATAATAAATGAACTCCAATHATTTCTATAAATATCTCAATTAATTGGGTTGCAAAGGTTGTACAAATGCACAAGGTTGTAAAAGAAATATACCCTATATATATATATATATATATATGTGGCTTGGTTCAGTTCAAATACTAACCAATTTTTTTGTGTTAACTATGTTAACCAAGCTCAACCAATCATATTTCATCTGCTCCTTTGGATCAAATGTAACTCATATATTAAATACAAGGGTATTTAAGTAATTTGTCATTTTATGTAACTCCCAAGTCCCAAATAATTAATTGGGAGTTACAAATTTGAAAATATCACAATTGATCATGATGCAATATTGACATTGGGGTTTCACACGTGTTCATGTTCTATAATTCACATTTATTTTACTCGACAGTTCTCACCTATGACATATGAACACATCAGAAATCACATAGCCTTAGATGCCGTGATTCATAAGTGTTCATGTATATTCAAGTCACTAGATGTTCATATGAATACATACACACACACAGAACATGTGAAAACATATGAACTCGTATGAAAACACACAGCCCTAGATGCATTGGTTCATAGGTGTTCATGTACATACAGCAGAGTTGGCTCCTAAATATATAGAAGATGTTCATACGGTTCACATGTTGTTCATATGTCTAATCTTTTTTGTTTGATGTGGTTTGAAGATATGCACAAGTTGTTCATATATCTGACAACTCGTGTATCAAAGATATATTATATTTTACCTAAATACCCTTTGATATTTTATTCACATATGTTAATTGAAAAATATTAATTTCATAATTAATTTTTAAATATCATTAAATCACAACCGTTTATTATTTAAATTAATGGTCAAGATCGGTTAACAAAGTTAACACAATAATCTTTGTTAGCATTTGAACCAGCCCCTATATGTATATGTGTGTGTGGAAAGTTTCATTTAAGAAATGGTAAATATTTGAGAAGTATGAAGTGATCCTAGACTTTCATCTGGTCAACATTTAAGAAATGGTAAATATATATAATTTTTATCGTTTTCATAAATATTTCAAATTCCTCAATTGAAAGATAAATCTCTTTCTATAAATCAATGCTCGATTGCCTCAAATAGAAAATCTAGAATTAACATCAACAAACAATAAACCAAGTCTTACATAAAATCTAGGTAAAAGACAAGTTTGACTAAAATTCCATAATAGTCGCAATCTCCAAAGTACGAAAGACGTCTTCAAATAACTAATTCATTCGCTTACCTCTAACTAGCATTCGACCAGTGTCGTCAGTCTCATTCCCCAACAAGGACCTGATGCACATTCCGACAAGAAAAAATGTTAGGCTTAACGCCTAGTAAGTTTAAGCATTTTTTATCATTTATATAAAACGGTAAAACGGAAAGAATGTTATTTAAATCACAATTTCCGAAAACAATCGTATTAAATTTTCCAAAACCCACCATTTTCGTTATAAAAACATATAAATCAAAACATTCATGTAACATGAAACTAAACCCAATACTCACCTAAAACGTGAATAAAGTTAATTATCCAAATATTGAAACATGGACGAAACTCTATTATCCAAAACAACCTAACTATGGATAACGTTCAATATCCCAAAATCATAAATCATGGATAACACTTTGTACTCTAATGTCACTAAAAACATGGATAACCTCTATATCAAAAAATAACACCTTTTATTTGACGGGGAGACCCGTTTCCGTTTAATGTGGCGAAACACAAAAGTAAGCTACATATCAACGTTATCGAACTGCACCTCAGACCATTAAATTTAATGCACATTACATTAAGTGTCACATCAAATCCTCAATACGTTCAGTGCACATCCCCTATCGGGCGTCACCTCAAGGTAAAAGTACCTTTAGTGCACACTCCATACCGAGTGTCACCTTAAGAATACCAAATCTTAGTGCCCATATTCATTCCCTAGTTGAGTTCGAACCTCAAACTTCATACTTGATAACAATGCATTTAACCCTCATTCATAAGGGTTAAAGCACCAAGATCACAAGCCTATGATTCCAATGTATTACAATCCAAATTACATGACTTCAAAGGAATAACCAGCGCATTCAAAACATGCAATTTCCAAATAAATGAAAATCATACCTAACACTCAACATTGAGCGATTTAAACCAGACAAATGTCCTCAAAACTTATTGGATCAAAAAACAACCAATAAACTCCACACATATGTAACTACCCTATAAAAGACAACATAAGTCAATAGAATTCATTTAACCAACGTTTATGCAAATACATACTCCAAAAGATAATTAACTCAAAACCCCATCATTGGTTAGGACAACCATTTTTCAAATGAAATCGTACCATTTATATTTCCAAAAAGCCCATATACCAATAATATGTATTTTCTAGATGATTTATAAAATCAAATACACTAAAAAATGTATTGTCGTCGAATAAACTCTATTTAAGCAATAAATTAAAATGTCCCACTTCCCTGATTTATTTACCAAACTGTTCAAATACAAAAATATAGGCCTTTTAATAATATTTATAAAATCCAATATACTTAAAATTTAAAACTCATCAAGTAATCCACACATTTGATAAATATTAATAGAACACTTCAATATATCAAAATGAATATTTTTGGCATGTACATAGTTTTCACACAACAACTTGAACTCATTTTGCTAGGTTAAGTTAAACCTAGGTTTCAACCTATCTCTAACTTCCAAAATGGTGAAGGATTTAGATCCATAAACATCCATCTCTATAAACTTTATTTGGGTCTCAACCAACATAGAATGTACCAAAGAGTAACCCCAAGATCGATAGCAAAACCTTAATTAAATTGCAAAACTCCCAAAAATCTTACCTATTCAAGAACAAGAAGATGTTACACAAAATCTTGAAACCCTTAGGCTAGATCTAAGGATGGTGATTTGCCCAGACTGGTGGGGAACCCAGTTCACACGACTCGAACGGGGACAGATATTCCCCGCTAAACCGGGTCCCGAGGCCCAGGTCGGTGATCCCCGGTAGGCTCAAACTGAGGTTAAGGTCGCGGCCGAGTAGCGTATCCCCCGACCCGCCCCGTTCTCGATATATAATTTAATTAGTTTATTTTATTAATACGTATATAATATATAGATTATTATTTTCCAAAATTAGGTTTTTAGTTTAACAAATGATTTGAGAATTGAGACTCTCCAGACTCCACGAGACCACTACCAGTCAACCACTTCTTTATGTAAGCATGTTCAGTCTTCACTTCACCAGAACAATAGGGTCGGGGACCATGTCTAGAATGGTGGTTTGACCATGGTTGACCAAAAAAAGAAAACAGGGATAGGATGCTAATCCCCATACCCGTCGGGGAGCAGGGTCAAGTATTGTAAAATCCGATCCATCCCCTCCATGTTGCCATGCCTAGTTAGATCTCCTACAAGTCTGACGTCATTTTTTAGAGTTATTTCAAGATAACAAGGTTGAAGTCATTCTTCAGAGTTAGCTCACCCGAACTCTGAAGTCTGCTTTTTTAGACTTAGCTCACCCGAACTCTGGAGTCTAAACTTTGAAGTATTCTTTTTCAGACTTAGAAGTCTGAACTCTGAAGTCTTCTACAAGTCTGAAGAGTATAAGTCTGAAGAATCATTTATCAGAGTTAGCTCACCCAAATTCTGAAGTCTTCTTTTTCAGACTTAACTCACCCAAACTCTGAACTCTGAAGTCTTTTTTTTAGACTTAGAAGTCTGAACTCTGATTTAGTAGGATTGATTTTATACTTCAGATTTATTTCAAGAGTATAAGTCTAAAGAGTCATTCTTCAGAGTTTTACTTCAGAGTTATTTCCAGAGTACAAGTCTGAAGAGTCATTCTTCATAGTTAGCTAGCCTGAACTCTGAAGTCTCTTTTCCAGACGGAGCACCATGCAGAGCCTCTACATAGTGCATGCAGAGCTTCTAGCTTGCCTATACAGAGCTCTGAAGTCTGAAGAGTTTTACTTCAGAATAATTTCAAGAGTATAAGTCTTGTAATAAACTTATCTATACGCCTTTATGACTTAGACTTAATCTTGTAAGCCAAAGCCCCTCAGGTTAGTCTGGCTTTTGGATGGCTTTGCTTCTGGTTGTTTATTTTAACCTTGGAAAAATATTTCAATCCATCATAAAGGAAGCAGAGAGGCTCTGGTTGATCTTCATGTTTAACTAGAGGGTCTTTGTCTCTGGTTATAATTGGAACTCAAATTCTTTTAAGTATTTAACATTTTCTTGACCCAGAGGCTATGGTTGACTAGAGGGCCTTTGGTTGGCCTTGCTTTTGGTTGGTGAGTCTAGAGGGGCTCTGGTCCTTAAGGACCAGAAGAGCTCTGGTTGGTATTGCTCTTTATGATGCAAGCTTTACCATGGGGTCTTTTTCAAAGATATTGGGTATTTGAATAACTCTAAACACAAGGTCTTCAGACTTCGTCTTCAGATTTGACACAAATACTTTTCTAAGTTTAAATTCAATTTATTGATATAGTTTCATTTCTAAATTCAATTTTATTCTAGAGTTAACTTCATTTTAACTTATTATTGATATAGTTTCATTTCTAAATTCAAGTCTGAAGAGTCATTCTTCAGAGTTATTCTTCAGAGTTATTTCAATAGTACAAGTCTAAAGTCATTCTTCAGAGTTTTATTTCAGAGTTATTTCAAGAGTACAAGTCTGAAGTCATTCTTTAAAGTTATTTCAAAAGTACAAGTTGGAAGAGTCATTTTAAAGAGTTAGCTCGCCCGAACTCTGAAGTCTGCCTTTTCAGACTTAGTTCACCAGAACTATAAAGTCTGAACTCTAAAGTCTTCTTTTTCAGACTTAGAAGTTTGAACTCTGAAATCTTCTTTTTCAGACATAGAAGTCTGAACTCTTCACTCTTTTTTTAGACTTAGAAAAAGAAGTCTAAAGTCTTCTTTTTCAAACTTAGAAGTCTGAACTCTGAAGTCTTCTACAAGTCTGAAGAGTCATTCTTTAGAGTTAGCTCACCCGAATTCTAAAGTCTTCTTTTTCAGACTTAGCTTACCCAAACTCTGAAGTCTTTTTTTTCAGACTTAGAAGTCTGAACTCTGATTTAGTGGTATTTATTTTATATTTCAGAGTTATTCAAGAGTACAAGTTTGAAGAGTCATTCTTCAGAGTTTTACTTCAGAGTTGTGTCTAGAATACAAGTCTGAAGAGTCATTCTTCAGAGTTAGCTCATCCGAACTCTGAAGTCTTCTTTTCCAGAGTGAGCACTATGCAGAGCCTCTGCATAGTGCATGCAGAGCTTCTAGCTTTCCTATACAGATCTCTGAAGTCTAAACAGTTTTACTTCAGAGTTATTTCAAGTGTACAAGTCTGAAGTCATTCTTCAGAGTTATTTCAAGAGTACAAGCCTAAAGAGTCATTCTAAATTTACTTCTAAGTTTAAATTCAATTTAATGATATAGTTTCATTTTTAAATTTAATTTTATTCTAGGGTTAACTTCATTTTAACTCATTATTGATATAGTTTCATTTCTAAATTCAAGTCTGAAGAGTCATTTTTTAGAGTTATACTTCAGAGTTATTTCAAGAGTACAAGTCTGAAGTAGCATCGTACTTTCGATAATCATTCATATATGTTAGAGAAGTTTCTTGACATGATTTAATTTTTTTAAGTTATTCCGTGTAATACACGGGATCAAACCTAGTAGTTATACATACATACATATATATATATATACATATATATATATATAAAGGGATCTAGACCTTTGATCATTTTTAATCTCATTCCACCCTATGAATTAGAGGTGGTCAAATGGGCCCGGCTTGGTCCGTAACCGCCGGAGGACCGGAACCGGGACCGGATAGGGACCGGAACCAACCGGGACCGGTAGGGACCGGTTAAGGGACCGCCGGTTATGATCCGGTTAGGGTTTTTGACGTTTTTTGGGACCGAAACCGGTTAAGACCGGGACCGGTTATGTAACCGGTTATAGGACCGGCCCTGCCCGGCCCGGTCAACGAAAGTCAACGAAACGTATATATATAATAAAACGTATTTTTATTGTGTATTTTTAAACGTATTTATAACAAAACGCATTTATAAATGTATATATATATATATATATATAACAAAACGTATTTATAATAAAACATATTAAAAATATCATATTACAAACATATTAAAAATTTATTAATAACCAAAAATTTGAAATAAAAAATAAAAAAAAAATTTAATAGGACCGGCCGGAACCGGTTATGGGACCGGAACCGGGACCACGACCGGTTATGGCGGGACCGGTTTTCGCCGGTTTTTGTCTTGGTTAGGACCGGTTAAGGTCCGGCCCGGGACCGGATTTTGGCCATCTCTACTATGAATTGCGTTTATTACTGGAATTGATCTGGTGCATCTCGGTGCAATGCATTAATGTTGATCTTCATAGAGGATTGATCAAAGGGTGGAGATTCATTATTTACCCATTTCATTATAATTTACATTTTCACTAGAACCCAACCCTATACACAAACACACACATACATATATAGGGAGAGTTTTATTTGAGAAGTGGTAAGTATTTAAGAAGTAAAGAAGTGACCTTACCCCTTTATACGGTCAATATTAGTCAAGAATTGTGAATTTGATTCGTCAAAGATTGCGGTTATGACTGGTCAAGCAAAAAATAGAGGGGTAGTTTCGTAACTTCTGCAAATAGGCAGCAAACAAGTGCATATGTGAATCAGTTAATTAGTTCATATGTGAATCATATGGGTTTATATGTGAATCAGTTAATTAGTTCATATGTGAATCACACGAGTTCATATGTGAATTAGTTAATTAGTTCATATGTGAATCACACGAGTTCATATGTGAATTAGTTAAATAGTTCATATGTGAATCACACGGGTTCACATGTGCACTTGTTTTGCCGCCTATTTGTAAAAGTTACGAAAATGACCCCTCTAATTTCAGCATACCATGCAAGGAATTATCTGGTGGTTCACAGTCAAAGCCATAAATTTTCGTCAGATGAAAGGCTAGGATCACTTCTCCACTTCCACTTCCCAGATCTATTGTTATATATATATATATATATATATATACACACACACACACACAGATAGGGAGAATTCAAATGAGAATCACTAAATATATGAGAAATAGAGAAGTGATCCTAACCCTTAGATGAAATGATTAACAGAAAGTGTCGGCGATATACAATCAATACACCCTCATCATCAATGACAGCAACGAAGTCTGGCCAATGATATATGATCTCGATCCACTAACTGTTCTAACAATCAAATTTGGTTTTATGGCAATTCTATCATTGATTCTTTCTCGATCATATATCACAATTCTAGGTTATCAAAGTTATCAAATTTCTTAATTCTTTCTCGACCAAATCTCGAATTTTTTCAATATTAATCTAATCCAGAAAGCGATTTTGAGCAAGATGTCAATTTTAGTCCTAAAACTATAATGCTATATGTGAATCTAATATTAATTTTGTGGATCAATTAAATAGTTCATATGTGAATCGTTGGGGTTCATATATACACATAACAATGAAAACAATTGCTATCATATAAGAATCTATGATTTCATATGTGAATTAGTTTCATATGAATCACACGGGTTCACAACATGCACATACAGTTCATGTGTGAATCAATTAAATAATTCATATATGAATCATATAGGTTCACATATACACATATAGTTTATATATGAATCATGCAGGTTCATATATGCCCATACAGTTCATATGTGAACCCATATCAGTTCATATGTGAATCATATGGGTTCACATATTCATTTGTTTGCCGCATATTTATAAAAATTATAAAATTACCGTTTTATCTTCAGCATAATTGTTATCATGCGACTAAATTACTAAATTATCTGATGTTGCACAATCAACCCTCAAATCTTGACCGTTAATTTTTAGTAGAAGGGTTAGGATGACTTGTCTACTTTTCATATATTTGATGCTTCTCAAATGAACCCATGAATATATATATGTAGGACTGTAACGAAATGATTACTATAAAAAAGTTGAGAAACGTGAAAACCAATCTAAGTCATGAAGTATATAATGCTTTATGTAAATGTTACCTTTTTATTATATTCTTTAATGCATATATGTATGCAGCTCAGCCATTTTACAACTGCATGATCTTTTAGGGTAAAAGAAGGCATCAGAATCAAGAACAATTAAGACACAGAAAAAGGAAAAAGATTTAAAAACATACAACAACTACTCCCTAATTACTTCTCAGTGTCAAATACAATCAGTGGGGAAACAAAAGAATGAGAAAATATTGAAGTTTTGGGTATCAACTAATAATGCATAATCAGTGGATCTGTTTCAGCTGAACAAGTTTCGGGTAACTTCTTCATCAGGATCAGATCAACCTCATTTTCAGCTTTACATACTTTGATTTCTTCAAGATTATAAGCTTCCATGGCTGGATTCTTGTTTGCAGTCGATAATGAAGGTTTAGAAGGAGATTTACAAGTTGTTGAAGATGAAGATGAAGATGATGGTGATTTTGTTAACTCTTTGGCTCTTTCAACTTCAACAACCCAATCTGTTTTACAAAGAACATATAGCATGAGCAAAGCACATGATCCCTGAGCTGCAAGCAACCCTAGCCATAGTCCGGCGAACCCCATTTTCAAGACGAACCCCATGACGATGGCTACCGGCATTCCGACCAAATAAAATGAACCCAAGTTGATATTGGCTCCAATGGTGGGCCTTGCACTGCCTCTCAGCACGCCACAACCGGTGGTTTGAGGGCAGTTGCCGAGCTCGCATAGCCCGACTATCGGCAATGCGACTGAAGTGAGATCAAGAATGTCGGAATCGTTGGTGAAAAACCGACCCCACTGGTGTCTCATTAATGTTGTGAACACCATTGCAACAATGCCTAAAAAGGCAGCACAGAAAAGGGAAACAATCATCGAAATCCGAGCCTTAGCCGGCCGGTTCGCACCGAGCTCGTTCCCAACCCTAGTCGACACCCCAAGGCTCAATGCCGACGGGAAAACATAGACCAACGAAGTGGTTTGGATTAAAATCCCCATTGAAGCAACGGTTGCTTTAGGGTTTAACAGTAACCCACACAACATTATCATCAACTCATACCACCACCACTCGAGACACACCGAAACACACGTGGGAATCGCAAGTGCCAGCAACGAAGACCAGCCACGGAGACAATCGGCACTTGGTGCCACCCACGAGTCCCTGTAAACCCCCGAGAAGTACACAAACGTGAAAAGAAGAAACAACAGATTAAGATTAGTGAGAACCATTGCAATTGCCACCCCAGCAATCCCCATCTTGAAATACCCAACAAGCAAGAAGTTCAATGGCACATGTAAGACAACCGAAACTGCGGAACAGTAAGTTAAAGGTAGGATGATGTTTTGAGCTCGAAGATAAACACGAAGAGGGTGAAGAAGTGACAGCAAGAAGAGGTCCGGAATGGCGAAAACGATGAAAGTGTGAGCTGCAGATGAGATCTCTTCATCTTGGCCACACCATGACAAGATAGTCTTCATGTTGAACCACATGAAAGAGATTGGGAGACAAGTTGACACAAGTAAAAGGACTGTTCTTTGTAAAGTTATCCCCAGAAGTTTCATTTGTTTGGCGCCATAAGCTTGACCACAAATGGGTTCCATACCCATGGCTAAGCCGGAGATAATGGAGTAACCGGTGATGTTGGCAAAGCCGATGGAGAGAGAGCCACCGGCGAGTTCAAGCTCACCAAGATATCCAAGAAACAGCATGGAGATCATAGCTCTGGAGTATAGTAATAAGCCAGTGACTGCTGTTGGTCCAGAAATCTTCCCAATGGCTTTGATTTCTTCCAATGCCTAAAGACAAAAAACAAACAATTGTTATCAATCAACACCTTTCTCTCAATCGTTATCTTTAAAAAATCCAACTTCCACTACAGATTTTAAAAAGCTAATTTCTTGAATCAACATTCAAACCAAAGACTTGGTTACCAACTGCCTTTAGGCTAACTGATCCGTATTGAATCATCTTTTCTAAACTATATGGTTAAAAAAAATAAAACTTCCACTAAAGATTTTGACAAAGATTCTTTCTTGAATCAACATTCACACACTATTAACCAACGTGCTTTTGGAAATCAAATGATTATATATGTATATATATATATTGGAAAGATGATGTTACCTCACAAGGGGTTGGCCATGAATGAAGATGATGATCATCATGAATAGATTTAGGGGGGTCGTTGTTATGATGATGGGTATTCTTGGAAATGACAAAATTGGATGGGGAAGATGGTGTTGGATTACACATGGCTCAAAATTCTTGGTGTTAGGGAAAGAGGGAACTAACACAATTATCAAGTTAAAAACTATAATACAATTATATGTATATATATATATATATAGAGAGAGAGAGAGAGAGAAGGGGGGGGGGGAGAGAGAGAGAGAGAGAGTGGACAAACACAAAAACAAGAAAACAAACAAAAAGGAAGAAAGAGAGGGATTGTGGGTTTAGTTGGTAGCAAAGCAAGTACTACTACTTGTAATAGTTTGTGTTTTGTTTTCTTAGTGAAAGAAAGATAGAAAAGCTATAAGGTTTAGGAAGTGATGGAGTCTTGAGGCCATGGGAGTTGGGTATATATATACTTAAACGGGTCGGGCCCTACCAATTTGAATTGCTCCCCACAAACTTGTCACTGTTAGAGAGAGAGAGAGAGATGCCATGGAAAAAGCGGCTACAAGAGTTGTTTAATTCGCTTCAACAAAAGAAGAAGGGTGGGGTGGGGGCCGACCCATATCTTTTCATCTTCCTTTATAGACAGACACATACATATATATATAATCATATATATATATATAGTGAGTAATCCGTGTGAACGACATATTGTCATATGCCTCATGCTTTATTTAACAGGACTTGTATGTGAAATGACAAACGAGTTTAAGAGGAATTTTTATCCGTTTCTATGAATAAGAGAGTAAGTTGGGAATACCATCTATGAGTTCATCTTTTCTAACAAAAGAGAATTAGATATCTTGATTTTATTACATATAAAAAGCAATTTATGTTGGTGATTTTAGTGCAATTGTGATGATTTAGATAAGATCGATGGGCTTCATTGGTTATGCTATAATATGAGTTAATTAGGTGTCGAGTTTCTTGAGTGGTTCCAAGAGGCATAGCCCCTTGACGGTAGTTTTCTAAACTAATTCATAAAAGTGTATGTTATTCGAAAGGCACGTTCTTCACTTCAAATTGTGAGACTGCAGTTTAGAAGGGAAGCTGTCTTCTGAACTTTGGTGCAGTAACCATTGTTGATCTTATCCGTTAGTAGTTATTTGATAATTGATCTTACCTTCGTATAACTACTTAACTATCCCAAATAAGGGATAAATAACAACCTATCTAAGGGATTTCGATCTCATTATAACACGAAATACACAATATCTGTGTGTTTTGCTCTCGATTTTGCCTACAAATCTTGGGTACGTATTTGAGTTATATGTGAGTAAATTTCATGATACCCATAGGCCGCAATAGGGTTGAAATATTATAACAATAGATAGTGACTCCATTCACGATCCACATAACGATCCGAGTTCTTACTACATCGATATCTAATCCCTATATCCATATTTCTGAGAGTTAAAAGATGTCTCATCAAACACATTATTAAGTTTTTAGGGTTTTCATCCTCAAAGTATTGCATCTCTAACATCTTTGAGCATTTGTGAGAGGCACAAAGCTCATATAAAAATACCTATGTCCTTTGTTCTCATGCCATGAATCATTCGATTTCTCTAATATTATAGTTCTCTCTACGGCTAAAGAATGAGTGTGTTCTTGATCCTACCTCCAGATGTTGGACGTTGAAAGTGATGTGTTGTTTATAATATACACTAATTAAGGCGTTATTAATTAAATGTTTGTAAACCTTACATACAACTATCCACTATATAAAATCCCCTTGTGGCCACGGAGGTTCAAATGCGGTGACTCCGGGCTATCTGCAAAACAAGTGGTCGCTCTGGGATTAGTCGACTCGTATAGCGGGTTGTATATCTAGGTTAATAAAAAAAAACTATCCACTATATGTTTTTCTGGGCATTTCTCCTTGTTTGTAAAATTTACATTTTATTTCACATGTGAATATACTCCTCTTGTTAGTATCAAAGAGATGTCAAGATGAAATGATCATGCTTTTGTGGTAGTGAACGGTTGTTTTCTTTAGAAGCTTATCTTGTGTGGTAGCATTTACTTAAAACGAAAAATGATTTTTATTTTTTTTATTTTGTGGTATTAATAATTAAGTTTTGATAATTCCAAAGAATATTTGATGGAAAGAAAAATGAAATATTTAAATTTGATGTATAATTTAATAATTAAACATACATTATTTATTGATCAAATTTAGAGGGTGTTTAGGATTACTTATAAAAACAACTTATTGACTTATTCCGGTGTGGCATCGGTAATAATCATTTTTGAGTGTTTGGATAAACAACTTATACCGGTGTTAAATCGGTAATAAAGAGTTTTTGAAAAAGTTAAATCATTCTAACTTATAATAAGTTGATAAACACTTTTATAAAAAAGCATAAATTATTTCAAATAAGCAATCCTAAACATCCCATTACAAAAAGATAATATTAAATAATAATAAACTTAAAAACGATAAAGACTTGAAATTATGTCCATAAAATTATAAATTTTATTGGATGGATGGAATATAAAATTTGTTTTTCACCGCCAAAAAAGCGGAGCCCAAGAGTTCTATTTTTAAGATAATGTTAAAATGTCACTTAATTTGTGGTTTCCCTCCCCCTTTTTGTGAGTTTGCAACTTTAAATAAAAAATATTTGTATAATATAATGAGATATATCTCAATTTTAATGTTTGGTTTTATTATTTATCTATGTCAATATAATTTGGTTTCTAGTGATTTTAAAAAAGATTTTATTTTTAAATAAAATATAAATTTAAATATACATACACATATATATATACACACATACATATGTGTGTGTATATATATATATATATATATTGATGAATTCAGCTTTCAGTTAGTAGGTTTAGTGAGGATAATCTTTAAAATTTACATCTTTTTAGGTCCCTAATACCATCCACCAATCTCTTGCAAATAACCCATAAAAGGGTTTTGTGGTACTAGAAAAATATGATCTTTAATATCAAGGTTTGACGTGTGGAATTAAATGGATGGAATTGGAATCAAGTGTGAATCCATGCAAACATTTTGACATGACCTTGGCCTAATTGCCACATTTACTTCCATCCATGAAATCAAACTCTCTCTCTCTCTCTCTCTCTCTCTCTCTCTCTCTCTCTCTCTCTCTCTCTCTCTCTATATATATATATATATATACACATTTATGTAAAGGGTAGTTTTAAACAACCACAAGGGTGGTGTCTAATTGGTTTAAGATTGGCTTCAAAGGTCAAAAGTACCAGGAGGTCCTAGGTTCAAATCCAAGAATGAATAAAAATCCTCTTTGTGGCCATGGAGGTTCAAATACAGTGACTCCGAGCTATCTGCAAAGCAGGTGGTCGCCCTGAAATTAGTCAGCTCGCATAGCGGGTTGGATATTCAGGTTAATAAAAAAAAGGTGGTTTTAAACGAGAATGTCATTCAATTACAACAACACAAGAACACTTATATTACATGTGATACTATAGTCAATTCCATGTTATTAAGTATTTTTACTTTTGAAACCAAGAGTGTACATGCGACATGGTTCACGACCTAGACACTCTTATACAGCATCACATATGATTAAATACAGTAATATTGGCATTCCCTCACTTTTGTGAAGTAAGGATATTATGTACGGATTGACTGATGTTTGGATTGAATTAGATGACGGTCAGTCTTAATCAATGTCGGTTGTGGAGTGTTAACACGATGTTATAATATCGTTGATAATAACGCAACAATAAGCTTAACTAACAACTTAATTAAATGGGTTTAGTTTGTTTTAGTATGAAAGTAAATGTGTTTGGATGTAAGTGATAGGAAGATAGGTGACATGGACATGGTGGCCATGGAAATGTTGGCATATTCCAAGACATGAACCATTCATGCATGTTGTTGCATCAAGAAAGGGGACCATAACCATAACCATAACCATAAGGTCCGTATAATCATTGCCTTTTTTTTTTTGCCTTTCTTTAAATGTACGAGTTATTAGTTATTTATATTGTTATTAGAATACGGTTTTTATGGATGATGCTTGTCGATAAATGGTTATATAATACTGACAATAAACAGTTTTACTGAAATTCCTATCATCTATTTTCTTACGAATACCAATATTGTATGTAATTGACCTTTGTATAACCAAGAAATGTCGTTAATCCTTTCTCAATGTTATATACCTTTATAGGAAGAAATTGTTATGGATTTGGGCTAAGAATGTGGGAGAGATCCGTTATAAAGATTTCTTGAGATCTTAAACCAAAACAAGTTTGTGGTAACCGTGAGGTCCAATATGAGCTAATCATTTTGTGATATTAATTGTATTATCTTAATTAATAGGTAAATGGCGTTTTAGTAAAATGATTAATTATAATTTAAATATTTTTCTTATTTAATAGTTATCAATCAAGAATTCGGTTTCCTTAATAATCTCAACAAAATTATATCACAGTCATGTATCACATTGTGGTAGTGTGCCCCATCTATTTTATTTTTATAGAGGGGTAAAGAGTTTATTATACAAAGTATGTAAAAAATGAGATTCTATTTTATCTTCTTTTTTATTTCTCCTCTGGTTCAAAAAGAATGTTAATACTTCATACACATATACATATTCGAAGGTTAAAGTTGAAAGATTCAATAGAGTAGTTGAAATAGGCACAAGGAAAGAGCAATAGGCTGGACCAGCCTACAAAAACAAAACGGTCCCTCCGTAACCAGTCATCCATAATATCAAACAAATCATTTTCGTCTTTGGTAAATTTACTCTTCAAACTCCTCACACCCAATGGCATCGACGACGGCAGGATGCAAGGGCAGTGATGAAGAGCATATAACGATGGGGCAATAAAGGGTGGCAAAGGGAGCGATATCGTTGGGTGCTAACAGGTTTGAATGTCGTAGGTTTGAAAACAATAAAACTGATTTAGGTTCCTTTTACTTTTAACTTTTCTAGTCTATTACAGATAGTTTCTCTTGAATTGAAAAGATATAAATAACTCATTTATAAAAGTTCAATGATTCATTTATTCACTGATAATGGAAAAATTCAATAGTTTGCTTATTGAAAAATAGTTCAAAGACTTTGATGATTAAAAATAAGAAAATATATTGAACTTTTTTATACTTTCTATAATGAAATAACATATTTACTTTTTTTTAATTAACCTGGATATCCAACCCGCTATGCAAGCCGACTAATCCCAGGACGATCACCTACTTTGCAGATAGTCCGGAGTCACCGCATTTGAACTTTCGTAGCCACATGGGGATTTTTATTTCTCCTGGTATTTGAACCTGAGACCTCATGGTACTTTTAACCTTTGAAGTCAAACTCAAATCAATCAGACATCACCCTTGTGGTTAATGACATGACATATTTGTTGTACAGAAAAATAGTAATTGATATAAGCATTTAAGTATAAATTATTCATCATACAAAATCTTTTAATTTCTAAGATATTCATACATTACCATTTTTTAAATGTTAAAAAGTAACCATTTTTATATATAAAGTAAATCAACCAAATACACATATTTAAGTTTTTTTGGAAACCTTATCACAAAATTGATACATTTCCCAAAAATAAATATAAAACAATTCAATTTTTATTTACAATTACTCTCTTCTTGCATTGTACACTTTTAGTATACTATGATTCATATGTGAATCCAACTAATGTGTTGCTTTTTATTCCTGAATAAATGCTTCTCTTTGGGGAAGCATTATGGATACATCAATCCATGTCATAGGCTCATAGCTTAGCTAATTTGGAATAAAAATCTGCTGCCCTAAATTTCATTGTCCCACCAATCACGTGAAGATAAAACACTTTTTTATTCAATATAAAGTTTATTTAATATGTGCAATTTCTTGATGATAGAGATTCAAAAGAGAACATAGTTCAGATAAGAAAGCATGAGAACACCTATATCACATATGTGACCTTATACTGAAATCATATGTGATTATGGACGACTTAGGTCACATGCTAACTGTGTACTGTGAAATGGGTGTTCTCGTGTGTGTTTCTTGTTCTCGTTTAAACCGGAGATCTTTATCAGCTCATTTAAATAAGGTGTTTGCTATATATATATATATATATATATATATATATATATATATATANTATATATATATATATATATATATATATATATATATATATATAGCAATTGCCTCTGGTTCTGCCCTCCTAACACACCTATCACTTTTAGCTTTCTTCCATCAAGGAAGGGTATTTTAGACATTTCACAAAATGCAAAACAAGTATCTGACAATCAATCCAATGGGGTACGAAATTTCTTGAAAATGAATACATACCTTATTCAAAAGCTCCACCTTGTTTGGTTTGGTAACAAAGATTCTGTAAAACAGAGAGCTTCACAGTACACATTGCATTTATGGTTTTAGAATATACCCTCTTACCTCTTTGTATGCATCTCAAAGTGATTACCACTAATTTATGTCGATGAATCTTTGGTTGAGAAATAAATATGCAATAACATTGTTCATCTAACAACAAAAGTTACTGCAAAAAATTAAACCAAATCTCTGGTAATTTATAGTAATTCACCTAATAATGCTACATAGATCTTCATTTACCACAGCCTATTCATATGTTAATGTGGTTACAAGTGAAATGATACTGTAGAAAGAGAACGCCAACAACACCGATCAAAATCATACAAAGTACGTTTTTTTCAACCGTCACTATCACATTAAACCTACCTGTAACATTTACACGCAGACTCATATGTATCATCGTGTATATATAAGGGAAAGGTTCAAATAAGAAAGGTAAAAAGGTTGAGAATGCACAAATAAATGATCCATATGTGAATCACTGGTACACCTGGAACAATTCATTTGAAGATGCATATGTGAACCATGTTTCCTTTTACCAGTGTCTTTCTTATTTGAACCTCCCTATATATATATATATATATATATATATAATAAGAGAGAGAGAGAGAGAGGATCGAATGAGAATAGGGTCAAAATAAGAGAACAAGAAACCTGTCAAATCACATGTGATTTTGCATGCGATTACGGATCAGAGCAACGCAAGGGTGAACGGCCGACCTGGCCGCGAAGTCGCTTGAATCACATGTAATTTTAATGTAAAATCACATATGATTTGATCGTTTTCGTGTTCTCTTATTTGCTTATTGTTATCGTATGAACCAAACTCTTGTATATATAATATACACACAAAGACGCAAATGGACAAATGTAGATGTTTGTAGACATGCATGTGGAAAACATTCTCTAGAATAGAACAGATCAAAGAGATGCAAAAATGGAACTACAAGGATCAATGCCTTTCAAATCAAACTTTAAAGGACAGAAAATGCGCACCCATTTCTCTACTCACTTTGGCTAATTCTAATATTCCTGCTAATTAAAACATTTCATGAGGCAATAAAAGGATAAAGAAGATATATTCTTGACAAAGGGAATAATTCCAAAAAATGCTTCATGGGCATTGGGTAGCAACCATTGCAAAGATGCAATGAAGGCAAACCAGAACTTTTTATCAATGCCGATAAATGTGAGTAATTGCCCATGAAGAACTTATGCCGTTCCAAAGTTAGGAATAAAACAGAATAATCATAAAGATGAAACCAGAGGAGGAAAAAGGATACACATAAAGGGAGCATTCTTTAGCTTTAGGTGAACAAAATTAGCACAAATGGACATATCTAATGAGTAGCATATTTCCACTTGTAAAAGCATATGGCCAACGATTGAGCTTCAAGACAATTATACATCAATTCCAACAAGAATCCAAGCATCATAGTTGAAGCACTAATGTGTAATCAACATCGCTACCTTCATTCAAGAAAGGCAAACAAGTAGGGGACCATTTCTAAACTCTAAACTTTCATGGTGCAACCAAGGCTTACCATCTTTGCGATGATTGGCAGGAAAGTATTTTGTGCAGTCTATCTGTTGCATTATGTAAACAGATTGTTTCTATGACTCGAATCTGTAACATTTTGGTAGAATATAACTGTGAACCAAAAACATATGGTGCAACAAACGCAATAGTTTATGCCACATATGCACCTCGTACATATCAGCATAAGGATGCAAATGAAAAAGAGAGACAAAAGGAATAAAGATTATAAGTATAGATGGAAGCTCCGTTAGGAACCCAAAACTGATTAGGAACCCGGGAACCGTCCACGGCACTCCACGTGTCTCTATTCAAGATGAATATTCATCGTGAATAACACATTCATGATGAATATGAATGTGTTATCCATCATGAATCACACATTCATGATGAATATGAATGAGTTGTGGACGTGCTATTCATCATAAATCCATATTCATGATTAATAAGTTACAACATTCATGATGAATAACACGTCCATAATTCTGATGAATATGTCACTTGTCACGTTGCGGACGGTTCTCAAGGTTCCTATTCTATTTTAGATATAATCCAATCGCGATTACTATAAAGAGAAGCATCAAATTACGCTGAAACCATTTTCCAGAGAATAAAGATTATAGATATCATTATAAGTAACAAAAGCTATTTAGAAAGTCGAGATTATTGGTGTTGGCCAAAAGAAATGTACTAAAAAAACAAAATATAGTACAACAATACCTGAGTGTCGAATTTTGGGGTTTCCGTGGAATGGCCAAGATGGGAACAAGTCCACTGGCAAAGGCTGCAACTGATGACTGCTACAGTAAAGGCTGGAGAGTCGCTATCAACAAACAACTGGTCCCATGGTCCACTTCCAAGAGAGATGACAACCTATTAACACAAACCAACAGCTTAATCAAAATTGCAAAAACCTAAATGAATCATGCTCAAGATTATTACTTGACATTGATTTGCAAGTACCATTGTTCACTTTCTATATCAGTTCAAAAGCGATTACATTTGGACCATAATAACTGAAACATCAACTAGAAAGCACAAAAGGATATGTGACCAAGACAAATAGATAAGAGACGAGAAAGACTGCTGCATATCAGAAGAGACAAATGGATCAAATCTGATTCCTATTCATTGACAACACCCATTTCAATATTTTTTAATAACATGTGGTTTCTAGCCATTCTCTACAACTTATAGCAGATGACAAAAAAAATATCAAATGGATACAGCCAAGCATAGATGTAGAATGATGTTGGTTAGATGTGTGAAGGATATAAACTGATTTTGTATTTCTAAAGGAGACGCATGTTACATTATAAGAAATCACCACCAACACTCCATTACCTGACAAATAGGTGACTGTATCAGTGATTAAATAAAGCCCATTTGGTGGTGAATGCAAGATTTTTACAGTCATCAAGACAAAATAATATTCAGGATAATATATTATTTTCTGAAAAAGGATTCCATTTCGTCATTACTGTACAGAAGTAAGCAAATTTTCTGTATCTTATCCGAGAAGAGATGTCCATGTATATATATTCCTACTAGGATACTACTTTAGGCAAGTATGAAAAAGGTACTAGAAACATAAACCCAAAGTACCTACTTTTAGCTAGCCCCCGTCCCCCTCTCGGAGCATTGATATTAATCATGCCCAACTTCTTACAAAGATAACCAACTCGAACCCCATTTAATGCTTTCATGAAGATGTCCACTAAATGTTCTCTGGTCTTAACATATACTATAGAAATTAAACCTTGTTGAATTTTCTCTCAAACAAAATGACAATTAATTTCAATATGTATAGTCCACTCATGAAATATAGGATTGAATGCAATATGAAGGGCAATTTGATTGTCACATCACAAAGTTGCTGGAACCAAAGTCTAAGTCCTTATTTATGTCGATGAACTTCCCACTTTCTCACAGTATCAAGAATCACTCGAGTCTTCATTTGTTTAGTTACTGCCATAGCTGACTCACATAAACGCAATACATGTCTTCTTTCCTTGTCCTCCAAATGAGTGATTGATTCTAGTGCCATTCCTTCACTCATGCTTCCATTCCTACTGTTACTTTATTAAATCTGAAATGGTGACAATATAACAAGAAACATGTGCAGAGGGGGGCGAACACACCTTTTGGAAAAAGTTCTGTGGAATATTAGAATATGATGTATATTATAACCTTCAAAGATATGGATTACAATTGTTGGTGTGAAATTGAAAACAATAATCTATACCCTGTGACAGATAAGATGAATTATGATCGAAACAAAAACTATCCCATATCTGCTATGTGATTGTTCTACACTTGATTGCAATTCCAACAAGGTTTCATCCACTGTGTGAACTGCAAAAACTGTATGTTCTTGAGAGTAAATTTGCAGCTTATGTAAGTCTTTATATGCACGTGTACTTGTGTGAGAAAGGAGTCACTTGCATTTATAGTAGATTCTGGAGGGAAGCATAACCTCATAAAGTAGTCCTTCTGAGGTCTTCATTTGGATAGCCTTCTGAAGAGTCCATTTGTGATGAACATCTTCAAAGTCGGGTCCCTTTCTAATAAACTTGATCGTGCACAATCTTCATTATGAAATAGGAACACCTGATGTCTTGGTCATCAGAAAATTGATCAAATCTTCAGAAGGCTTGAATCTCTTGCTATAAATCAGCAGAAAGTTGATCCTTAGCTAATCCTTGAAATCCTTCACCACTTGCCTTCTGAACATTTCTCAAAAAGGTAGTATTGTCTTCTTAACTTTACATCAAAATTTGTCCTATACCCCAGAAGCCATCTGCATTATACGTGTACAACTTACGTGGGTTGGATTATTGGACACAACTATGTTGCACATGGATCTATGCTTAATGCAGCAACAATTGTACTTTATGAAGTGGTTCCAAATTAGCCAGAACCTAGACGATGTGGGAACTCTGTTGACAAGGTGAGAATATTCTACATTAATTGGATTGATGATTGACTTAAGGAAAATTGTAATAGTCATTACCATCAAAAGAACCTATGTCTTTTGTGTTATGGGTTATATCCTCCTCAGTCCTCACTTGTCAATTCTTTGGAGACGCATCTCACATGATTGGAGGTTGACACCCCATTGTTGAAATTTAAGGCTGAGTTGGATTTGAATAAGGCTCAACATGGATTTCCGGTTCCTATTCTTCTACTAATGGGATATTTTTGTTCCAAGAAGTTTAACATGTATCATGTTGAGTATAGAAGAAGGGACTTATACCTTCAAATGTAACCAATATCTAAGACATCAAACACAGGGGGACATCGAGGCAAGCATCTCAACCCAGTCCGCATATGCATTTATTTATTGAAGTGCATCATATTTCTACCACATTGCCGTGGCAGAGGCTCAGACTTCATCAGTTACAGTCAACCTCTCCCAGCTTATTGCGGAGTGCCCACCATTGCTCCCTGAAATGATGAACAACTTGTTTGGGATTGTTATGTTCGAGAACCTTGGGAATCAATGGAGCCTTAACAGACCAATGTTGAGCTTGATACTAATCAATGAGCAGAAATTTTCAGATAAGCAAGATATGAATCAATTTATGTTTCATTTCTTTCCACCTTGAGGACAAGGTGAGAGTTGGGGGGGCAGGTTGCTATCTGGTATGTATGTTAGGAAGAGTAACGTCATAATAATGATGGAATAGTAGTAAACAAGAGGTTCAGGGCAATATAGAAAATATGGGCATTCTGTTACAAAGGGGGACAGCTGTAGAAATGATAAAAAGGGTAAATAATAGTCTGTTAAATAGGTAAGAGGGGGTAGGAGAAGGGCATGTGATTTGTGAGTTTGTTGGCATGAGCCTGGAGAGCTTCAACCTCTCGAAGAGTTGGAAACCCTTGTAATCATTAGATTTTGAGGGATTGAATATGATTGTATCTCTGCAATTTACTACTACTCACTGTAGAGTACATCAAAGGCTTCCTAAAGGCTAGTTAGGGGCTTATTCCATAGAATACGACCACATACAGAATCTAGGTCCTTGTTTAAGCCTAAAAGAACCTTAGACGTCCTTTAGTTCCAAACCTTGCTTATACAATGCAACATCATCCATGGAAATGTCTCGAATATGTCCAAATGTTGCCAATGATGAACAAGAGTGTTGTAGTATACTAGTATTGAGTCACATATTGCTCACGTTGGCAGAGATCAAATAGAATAGATACAATTTGAAATAATTCAGATGTATTTTCAAAACTGGAATACATTTCCCTTGCTACATCCATATCTCCTTTGTGGTGCTAAATATAAAAAAAAATGTCTCACCAATACCATGATTCATTGAATTGACGAGCCACATAATTATGTTGTTTTCAATCTCCCACTTGCTAAACCATGAATTAAGTGTAGCTGACATGATTGCCTCACTTCTGAGATAATAATTTGTTCCCTTGCCACAGAAACATCATAATTAATTGGGATCATGCCAAAAGTAGTGGCCCTTTAATTTGTTATACGTAATCTAGGAGACAGATGAGTCTAGATTTCCTCCATGGCCAATATTCTCCCCAGATGCAGAGAACTAAGATGATGCATCTAAGTTATCAGATTGAACATGCACAGCTAGTAGGACTAAAGAGACTTGGAATATCTTATGCCTAGAACAATGACTGTAGGCAGAATTTATGTGGGTCACTTGACCACATAACCTAAAAATGTAACTCCACCGGTGACCCCGTCCACTGGTAGTTCAATTTTTCTCAATAACAAGATTATTCACAATTACTCCTAGCAAATAATGGATTTCTTTTAACAAACTTGAGCACCAGATGATGATTGTGGAAAAAGAAGGTATAGAGTAAGAGTGCATGTTGGCCAGACATCTGTGCTTTTCAATGAGCAAAACTGGCATCAAAACATGTCGTAGAAACCTGAAAACATAACCAAAGAGGAGAGAAATTAACATTATACGTACATCCATGAAGATTTTGTCTGTAGGTGAAGGCGACCAATTTGAGTGAACTAACGTATCTCCAAATTTGCCAACCATATATCAACATGTATGCATTTCAAAAACACTAACATATTTTTTCACAGAAGACCATGTGATCTATGTACCATCTTGTACAAAGTTGCTTAAGCAAACAATTTTTGTAGACCATAGAAAACAAGTTCCAAAAGCCGAGTTTATCTAAATGAAGCATACAAGATTACATACAATAATACAAGGTGGAATGAGGGGTTCACATACCTGGGGGCACAATAGACAGGTTTGGAGTACTATTAACCATGCAATCAACAAATTTTGAACACCATCCACAATCATACAGTGAAATATGCGCCCATTCCCTGTGAAAGGGAGATGTAAAATAACTACGAAACCCACCTTGCCAAGTCCCAGCAACTCAATGTGTATGGAACACTGGTCACAATCTGCATTATGGTTGCACACTTGCACAAACAGAAGTTATAAGGTGTATCTTAGTTCTTGTAAGGTCACCAAAAACATCCCAGCTACTCAATGTGAGAGAGATCAATGTACATGAAACACTGCAAATGATCTGCATCATGGTTGCACAAACAGAAGTTTTAAGTTCAAACATAGTTCTTGTAAGGTCACAAGAAAATGGTAGTAAACGGATGATCACACCACAAATCACGCTGACCTCTCTCTTGTAAGGTTTACGGTTTTACCCTACTAAGTAGCCACCAGCCAATTCATGCATGTTCAAAAGGAGAAGCCTTATTGTTGCTACAAGTGTAATATGTTTCTCGTGCGTAACTAATGCATACCTCTTGTATAGCATATTGGTAATCCACATGTAACACAAACTTTTATTTGTATTTTATTGAATGTTGATAAGAGGATATTTATACTTTCAAAGATGGGTAGCAATGACAAGATTGATATTCTTCTTCCCCTAGCAATAGAAGTATTATAGGCAATCTAATTGAAACACAAGTAAGCATGCACGGTGTTCTAGAAGGGAGAGAAAGCAAGGGAGTGCATAACAAAGCTAGTCTTTTAAACAAGCCATTAATGAAAAAAGGCCTGTTACTACTACAAAAACATAAATTTCCACCTACAACCCAACACCCTCCACCCTGTCGCAATACACATACAAGGACCATAACATGTGATGCCTATTACTTGGTAGTTGGTACAATATGTTAACGAAATACTGAAAGCTTGTAACAGATGAGGTTAGAGAAAGAAATATCTAAAGAGGGAAAGTAAGAGAGAAAATTGTACTCCCTCCATCCCAAATTAAGTGTCCATGTTTCTAGTTTAGTTTGTCCCAAAATTGGTGTCTACTTTCAAAAGTAAGTTTCTATATTCCCATTTTACCCTTAATTATGAGATGGAAAAAGTTTCTCTTTATTATCAAGGGTAAAACTGTCATTTAGTTATTTAAAAAGTGTAATAATTACATATTTCTATAACTTTGTGTCCTTTTCATTTTGGACATTTATTTTGGGACGGAGGGAATATCAAGTATTATGACACTAATTACAAAGTGAATACAACAGTGCTATTTAGACTACATAGGTGTTAGTTCTCAAGACTTCATAAGTATATGCCACAAAAGCAGCATAAAGGATGACATGGATATATTTAATACACTATAAATACCACGAGTTCTAGCACAACCAAGGGATGAGATAATAGCAAAGATGTGTTAGGAGGCAAACCTAGAACATACATATAGAGTCTTTGCATGTGTGTGCACATGGGCATCCCAATCCTTGGTAGTCCGTTAAACACCATGTTTAACATATTATCATATTTCAATCTTTGTTATTCTTTTGCTTTTACCATCATTCTTGACTTTGATGGCCTAAATGTGAACGGTTATAGTTTAATTAATGATGGATAATGAACAATTAGACCAAAAAACACAAGTTGCAATTGCTTGATTGATTGAAATCGAATGATTTCAGATATAAGAGCAGTTAGAGACGCTGGGTCTCTCCAAGGCTTAAGCCAGAATATTACAATAAACAATACCCCACTCAAAACCCCCCCGCTAACCTTATAACCCCACTAGCCCAGCTGCCTTTCCCCACTTACACACTTACCGAGAATACAAAACCCAAAAGACCCCAACCCTTTCTTTCTGCTTGAGTACGTAAAAATTGTATCTCAGGTCTAACAATACCCCACCGGCCATCATTGACCTTGTCCTCAAGGAAAAATTCAGAAATTTGTGCATCACTGCCTCAAAACTCTCCAAGGAGGCCTCAAAAAGTGGTAAACCTTGCCACTTTATTAGCAGTTCCAACTCTCCTGGGGTGTTGGATCGCCACTGAAGTACCGCTTTTGGTGTCACTACTAACTCCAAGTCATCATTTAGCTGCAAAAGAATAGTGTCGGATGAACTAGACTGGCCAATAGCTCGTCTCAGCTGTGAAACATGAAAAACCGGATGAATTTTAGTCATAGGTGGCAATTTCAGCCGATATCCTACCTTCCCCACACATTCCAACACCTCAATGGGACCGTAGAAACAAGCTGCTAGTTTCTCACTCCGTCGTTCTCGTAGAGACTTCTGTCTATAAGGCCTTAATTTCAAAAAGATTGTCTCTACTTCAAATCGAACATCTTCTCGATGCTTGTCGGCATGTTGTTTCATCTTTTTGTTGAGCCCAAATCAAATGCAACTGAAGCTCATCAAGCATGTAATCCCTCTCCAAGAATATTTCATCTATTGATTGTATGCTTGAGGCTCCCTCCTTCTACTTCAAGACGGATGGAGGTTGATACGAAATTGAAACTTGAAAGAACAATTGAACACAGAAGACAAGGAAGAAAGGTATGATTTGAATTAAAACTTGGAATGAACAAAATTACAATCAAAAAGTCCAGGGATAATCCCTCTCTCACAACCATAAGGTTGGAGCCTCAAACAACCATAAATGAAAAATAACAGAATGAATGATCATGCGATCTTCCTTCCCTTTATTCTTCTCTCTCTTCTAACTGACCTCAGCCACTTGCCTCATTCCCTTTGTTGTCATTTCCCCTTTTTGCCCTTCTAGAATACACCTTTAATATCCTGGGTTGGTTTGCATTGGAACTAATTAACTCCCCATCCGTATCATTACTCCCCCCTTCCAACAAAGTCTTGTCCTCAAGACTTGTACACTGACTTTGGATCGATAAGGCATCTTCCCACGTTGCCTCATCCACTGGGCTATCCCTCCGTTGAATCAACCATTGCACCACATCTTCATTATGAACTTTGACCGTACGAGATGCTAATACAGCAGCAGGAATGATCATATCAGTGGTATTTAAATCCAATTCAGGTGGTAAAACAGCGTCAGCAGGACCATGGACAGCTTTCTTTAACAATGACACGTGAAACACAGGATGTACTTTTGAAGGAGGAGGTAAATGCAACTTATATGCCACCGGTCCAATCTTATCTGTGATTTGAAACGGCCCAAAAAAATGCACTGCCAACTTCTGATGGATTCGACTAGACACAGAAAGCTGTCGATACGGCTTTAGTTTCACATACACCCACTCCCCAATAGAAAAATGCACTTCTCTTCGCTTCTTATCTGCATTCTGTTTCATAATTTCTTGAGCACGTAACAGATGAACATGAAGTTGTCGTAATGCTTCATCTCTATCTTGTAATTCATCTAACACCTGTTGAACTCGGATTTCACCCGGTATGAACTGTGTTACTGTTGGAGGTTTCCTGCCATACACTAGTCCAAAGGGGGACTTTCCAGTTGATTCATGAAAGGTCGAGTTGTACCAAATTCTGCCCAAGGGATCCATAACAACCAAGAACGAGGTTGATCCACTGCAAAGCATTGCAGATATGTTTCCAAACAGCGGTTAATGACCTCCGTTTGACCATCAGATTCCGGATGATAGGTTGAACTCGTGCAGTTCAGTAACCTGAGAACGAAAATTTTCTTGCCAAAACCGGCTCAAAAACAACGGGTCACGATCAATGACTATAGACTTGGAAATTCCATGATGGCGAACCCCCTCTCTTACAAAAACATCAGCCACAGACTTGGCAGTGTACGGGTGTTTAAGCATAATAAAGTGACTGTATTTCGACAATCTGTTCACCACTACTAAAATCGCATCAAATCCTTTTGACTTAGGTAATCCCAAGATAAAATCCATTGATATATGTTCCCAAATAACATCAGGAATGTCTAAAGGCTGTAACAACCGTCCCAGAGCAGTCGAACTCGCTTTACACCGCTGACAGACATCACAAGCTCGAACGAATTGTTAGAATCTTTCAATCATTCCTGGCCAGTACAAGTTCCCTGCTAAACGGCGATATGTACGATAGTACACGGAGTGACCCCCCGAAGCTGACTGATGGAATTCTTTTAACAGAGAAGGGATGTACTTCGAAGTTTTTGGAATAACTAACCTGCCTTTGTAATATAGCACCCCATTTCGAACCGTATACCCTCCAAAATCACACGTAGTAGGGACGATATGGGAGACAATACCAACCTATCCTTGTCCCATAGTAACTCCTGCCGGACAGCAAACCCTTTATGTTCCCTTGTTCCCAATCGTATCTCTTCTTTAATCTGCCCCAACAACTCATCTTTATTCACCTCATCTCTAATAACATCCCGTTGACGCCATTGTGGTCCTCCCATCACTCAACACTCCACACCTCGTCGAGACAAAGCATCAGCTGCCAGATTATTCCGACCTGCTTTATAAACAATGTCAAAATCGTACCCCAACAACTTGAATAGCCATTTCTAGTATTGGGGCTCGACCACCGCTGCTCTGGTAAAAATTTCAGACTCTGTTGGCCTGCCCTAACAATGAAACGTCTTCCTAACAAAGAAGCACGCCATTTCAAAACTGCAAACATGATTGCCATTAATTCTTTTTCATAAATGGCTTCCTATTGGGCTTGCATACCCAACAAGCTGTAAAAAGTTATTGGACGCTCATTTTGCATTAACGCAACACCAACTCCTCCTCTCGATGCATCTGTATCAATGATGAATGGTCGTGTGAAACTGGTAGGTGAGTACTGGGGCTTCTTTTAGCGCTTTCTTGAGTGTCTCAAATGCTATTGTGTCTTCCTCATTCCATCAAAAATTATTCTTCGTCAGTAAGTCGGTAAGAGGACTTGCAATCTACCCATAACCAGCAATAAATTTCCTATAGTAGTGGGATAATCCTAAGAATCCTCATAGTTGATTAATGATTCGGGGTTGAGGCCAACTTCGCATTGCTTATACCTTAGATTTGTCCATAGTGACCCCTTCAGCTGAGATTATATGACCTAAATAACCCAAATCCGTTCTTCCAAATTCACCCTTCTTGTTCACATCAAATTTATGTTGCAACAATGGCCCGAAGTCTTTTCTTAAATGCCCACTATGCTCCTCCTCGGTCTTATTGTAGACCAAAATGTCGTCAAATAACACTAGAACAAACTTCCTTAAGAAACGCGAAAAGACTTCATTCATCAATGATTGAAATGTCGCTACGCCGCTAGAGCATTTGTTAACCCAAAAGGCATTACGAGGAATTCATAATGGCCTTCATGGGTTCGAAAAAAAGTCTTGTGCACATCTTTCCTCCTCATCCTAATATGATGGTACCCGGCTTTAAGATCCAGCTTTGAAAAACACTTTGCCCCACACAATTCGTCCAAAAGTTCATCTATAATGGGAATTGGGAACTTGTTTGGCAGTGTCCCCTTATTTAAAGCCCTATAATCGATAGCAAAACGCCAACTCCCGTATTTTTTAACCAACAACATCGGGCTTGTGAAAAAACTCTGACCGTGCTTAATGATACACCCCTCCAACATTTCCTTAACCAATTTCTCAATCTCATCTTTTTGGTATTTTGGATATCTATAAGGCGTCACATTGATCGATTCGACCCCCTCCTTCAATGCAATTCCATGTTCCTTGCCCCTTTCAGGTGGCAACCCTTTTGGCCACCGGAAAAACTCCTCAACCACCCTTTGATATTTCTATTGCACAATTCCCTTGTTTCCCTTGTTCCAAATCTAGATGTCCCAATTTTACCAACAGAACCAGGCCTTCTTGTCTAATAGTCTTGATTACAGCTTTTAAGGGTACCAAAGGCTTTCCAATGAAGTATTTCCCTTCAACTTCACTTGTTTTCTTTCGATTGAAACTTCATGGTTTGGTTTGCCAGTTTACATGCATGGTTCCTAAATTTGCCAACCACTACACTCCCAAAATCATGTTTGAGTTCCCCAACTTGAGAGGTAAGAAATCCTCAAAGTACCTCGATTCCCTTCATGGAAACTCTTGTCCCTTTACATAGACCATGTACTTTCATTGTTTCTCCAACCCCGATCAATATGCTATAGGCTTCTGTAGGTATTCGCTATTCCCAAGCTTTTCACCAAACCAAATGAAATGAAGTTATGAGAGGCTCCACCATCAACCAGCACCACCACCCTTTCCCCATTCACCCTTCCTTCCAAGTTCATTGTTTTCGGAGTAGAAAAACACACCACTGAATTTAACTATACTTCCATCTTTTGTTCTTTATCCATTTTTGCCAACTCTACCTTTCCATCACTGGCTTCTACTCCTTCCTCTCATGGCCACTCCCCTGCCTCTTGTAGAACCATTACACTCAACTCTTTCTTTTGCAGTGATGCCCAAGGAAATATTTTTCATCACAACCATAGCATAGACCTTGCTACGTTTTTGTTGCAACTCTTTATCAGTTAGTTTTCTGAATTCTAGAATCGCCTTGGAACTAGTAGGATTTGCCCGATTAGCACATAGGGATCCCCCTTTCTCCTCTGAATTTCCTTCATACAAGTGGTTGGTTGTGGTCAAGGTCTTAAAACTCCTTCCACGGTTGACCGCCTTGTTCCTTTCCTCGACTATAAGCGCTACCCCCATCATTTTGTTTAGCCCCACAGGAGCCATCAGCCTCACCTCTGCCCTAATCTCTCATAGTAATCCATTCACAAATTGGCCCATGTATACTTCCTCGGGTATCCCATCCAATAGGGCTGCCAGAGAAACAAAAAAAATCACCTGTAATCGGTCACGCTTCTTTTACTGCCAAAAACTGTTCGCAGAGAGTTCCCTCTGCCTTCGGACAAAATTGAGATAGCAACAGCCCCTTAAGTTTCTTCCCAGCGCACAATCGGACATATTTTGTTCTCCCATTGATACCAACGCAAAGCATCTCCGTCAAAAGAGATGACCGACACCTCCATACGTTCTTCATTGGTCAACGTATTCAACATGTCATACCTTTCTGCCCGTAAAATCTACCCATCCGGATCTGTTCCGTCAAACATAGACATTTCTGGTCTACGACCCTCATGCGAAGAAAGCACTGTTGCGCTCTCGTTCCGCCCCGTCACTCTCCGCCTCCTGCCTCATCATAACCTCCAGCCGTCGATCTTCTTCCAGACTCTTCCTCTAACCGCAAAATCGTATCTAATTGTTGCATCATGGAATGAATGTTTTCTTCGAGAGAACCGACCTTCATCTAAAACTCTCCCAAATTTTCCTCTATCTCCTCCATTTGTGTTGCCATCAACCTAGGCATAGCGTAGGACCGACCGCTCTAATACCAATTGATGAACAATTGAACCAAAAAAAACAAGTTGCAATCATTGCTTGATTGAAATCAAATGACTTCAGATATACCAATAGTTCGAGAGGTTGGGTGTCTCCAAGGCTTAAGCTAGAAAATTACAATAAATGATACCCCACTCACGCAAACTGACCTTATAACACTACTAACCCAACTGCCTTTCCCTACTTACACGCTCATCGAGAAAACAAAACCCAAAAGACCACTACCCTTTCTTTCTTCATGAGTACGTAAGTTGTGTCTCTGGTCTAACAATGGACAAAAACCTTTCCGGCACATCTTCTCTCAAACTCCCAGATAATGGAACTTCACAGACAATACAACCGAATATAAAGATTTTACAAGAGCCTGGCGTTCAACTCAGTTAAAGTGCGGTTTACTATGTAATATTCAAAACAGTCTCACAAATAAACTGAAACAATCATAAAAGCAACAAGAAGATTCTTAATTTGTTCACCAATAAGATATATACTTATCTAACCAACCAAAATAGAAACAAAGCGATAACGTTTGCATAACATAAATCATATTCAGGAAAATTATTAAGAATTAAACTTCATCAACCTCACATATATAACCCAAATTACAACTTGAGATTTGAAAGTACAATATGACAGACTTACCTTAATTGGTAATGTGAAGATTACACCATATTCCATCTAAGATTCTATCATGCTATAATAAGATATGCAATTGTAGAACATAAAATGCATTTGCCTCGATTAAACTTTAGTGGTCAGATAAAATTCAGTGGTATCATATATGCAAATAAATTCCAAAACCCAATGAATATCCTCAAACTTAATGGACAAGAAACTATATACTACTACAAAACATGGGCAGAGAAATTAAGTACACACCGCTTCTTAGTGGTGAAATATGTAAATAATAAATCTCAAAAGATGTATATATTATCATTAAGAAAAAGAAGAATAAATTAAGTACGACGATGGGCCATGGGCGGCATAGAAGATGCCATAGTTGGACGAATTACATTATATAATTATAAATTAACAAAATTAGCCCTATTCTTTTAGTACTCGTTCTTAAGTTGGAGCATAGTATTGAACTTGCACAGTTTGTCACAAATTAGACAATTCTAAAATCCCCCAATAGGTTTTACAAGAATATTAGCAACCTAATCTCTAGCGTAAAACCAAACTAGCTCAATAGTTGGAGGTCCACAAGAAGCACACAGTCTTTTCACAAACAAAGTGACAGTCAACTTCAATACGCTTTGTGCATTCATAAAAGTTTTGATCCTTGGAGATATGCATGGCAAGTTCATTATCACAATGCATCTCCTATCAAACCATTTGATGAATCTCCCAACTCTATTGAACGACAACCAAAGTCACTTCACACATGATTTGAGCTATGGCTTGATATTCAAACTCGGGTATAGATTAAAAAGCTATATATTGCTTCTTGTTTTTCCATGAAATAAGTCCCCTACAACTGAAACACAATATGTTATGGTAGACCTCCAACCATGTGGACACCCTGCATGACTAGCATCTCAATGCTAGTAATCCAAGTATGTCCCCGATAAGTGTAAAGGAGACCATTGCAAGAGCGCCCATCAAAAATCTAACAGTATGCAAATCAACATCCAAATGACTGGTACATGGAGAAGACATGTCCTGGCTCATCAAACTCACTAAGCATGCAATATCTATGCTAGTGACTATGAGATACCATAGTTTTCCCATTTACCTCTTATATCTTTGTGGATTGTCAAGATGTTCCACGTGGATAAAGCTTGATGTTGGGAACCATTAGGAACTAGTCTTTTGAACGCAAGCATAAGCAGTTTCTGCAAGAATGTCAATAACATATTCCTTTTGATAGTGGACCGTGGGCCAACATAGATGAAATCCTACCTAGACTGATTTCATAATAGATTTATCACATGACAAAATTGCAGCTATTATTCTAATAAAACAAAGTATTCCTTTTTTTTGGCAAATATGTGGCCTATAGTATTGTATTCATTTAACTTTTTTGCAAGTCCGGGGTCTTCTAGGGCACAACCTCTGACTCTTGATGCAAGGGTATACCCGTCCCAAACCTTACCTGTTGTCGAATATATTGGGTTTGTTTGATTTGATTTGGTTTATTCTAATAAAACAAAACCATGTTGGGATATGAAGGCAAGACATTTACTCTATGATGTCACTACTTACAATAGTGACTGTGGTGGGAGACAAGGATGTGGATAGTTCCTATGCCAAAACCGCGGAGAAGTGCAACATCTAAGTAATCCATGTCCAATTTGCATGTTGTACATTCTAGAAGATCTTAATGGAACTTACTCTAGACCTACTTGTAGACATTAATAGATACCTTAACCAGTCATGGAAAAAAATTCATTGGTTGGGGACATGTACCTAACAAGTACCACATCATTAAAAATAAAAAATAAATTACATTTACAATTGTTTTATACAAGTTTCCGTCTTTTGAAAGCGAGTCATTACATTCTCATTTGTAACATTATCAAGTCCTTTTTCAACGGCACAAATTACACAAGCATTCAAAAAATCATCACAAATTCGAATGCACAAACCATAGTTACACAAGCATTATTGAACCCGGATGTTGAGCCTTTTCTTTCATGAGATCTTTCCATTTTTTTGCGAAATAAATGAAGAAATCAAAATCATGTTGTCTAGCAAATAAGCATCCTAAGCAACCTCTATCTAGTATTTAACAAAATCAAAATCAAAATCAAAATCAAGTTGTCTAGCACATAAGCATCCTTTGCCTCACCGAGATCAACAAAAACCCGAAATCAAAAAAATAGAAATCGAATCCCTTCTTTCACTCTAATTTCTAGCAAATAAGCAAAATATTGGTGGAAAACAAATCAAACAAAAAAGAGTAAATTGAAGCAAATAAATCGAAGCACCAACTAGGGAGAAATCAAACTATCAAATTTGAAGATTTTACAGTAGAAGAAACCGAACTCGAAGAGACTGCAGTAGAAGAAATGGATTTCAAAATAACCTGATAGAGGAAGAAGAGCGTGTGGCGATCGTCAGTGTTTCGTGGCCGAAGCAACGACGGCCGGAGGCCGGAGGAACGGCCGAACAGCGGTCGGTCAAGGTTGGCGATGGAGACAGCAGCGTAATGGACAGACTAATTTTTTTTTTCCTGTGTTTAATTACGGTTAAACCCATAAAATAACAACTTATTTTTATAATTTTTTTATTATAATATTTTATTTTATTTTTTTATTATAACAATGTATTTTCAAATTATTTTTTATTAAAACATTGCACTTTAAAAAATCTACTTATTATAGCAATAGATAACATGTTACTTTTTAAACCGGTTAACCTCTTGACTTTTTTTGTTTGTATGATTTTAATGAAGTGATGTAGATGACACATCATTTTGATGACTTAACTAAATTAAAAATAAAAACATATTTCAAATTATTATTAGTGATTTTCATTTTTCATTGCTATGATTTAAAAAAACATTTAATTTTTTTGACTTTTTCTTATTAAGTTGCATGCAAATTAAATATTCTAAAGTAAAATATTTTTTAAATAAATATGATACATTATTTTCGAGATGCAATTTTTTTGTAAAAAAGTAACACTTTTTATTTTATGTTGTTAAAAAAATACATATCTTTTAAAGTTCTTTCTAAAATATTAACGAAATAAATTATGATCTACAATTTTTTTAAATTGTTATATTAATAAATAATTCAAAAAATCTAATTAATTTAATATATTTATACGTCAAGTAAAAGTTTTGGAACAAATATAATATATTCTTTAAAAGATAATATTTTTTTGGTAAAAAGAAACAATTCTTATTTTTTTTTTTCAAAAAACACATATTTTTTTAAATATTAACGAGATAAATTGTCTTCTCTTAGTTTTATTAATATTGGAATATTAATGAATAATTTAGATTTTTTTAATTCATTTAATATATTTATTAAATAACATGTAAAATATATAAATATTAAAATTAAAAGTATATTGTTTAATAAGAACTAATAGATACTATAATAAAATAATTTTAAAAGTACAATGTTGTAATAAGAAAGTCTTATCATTATAGTACATGTGGACAACCTACGTGGATAATGAGGTGGCATGAAAACCTGGTATAATGGGTAAATTTAAATCAAAATATTACTCAATGCTATAATGGGTAATTTCTCAAAGTACAATGTCCTAATAAAAAATAGTTTGAAAGTACATTGTTTTATAAGAAAAACTGAAAATATAATGCTATAATAAAAAAAAATTATGAAAGTAGATTGTTATTGTTATGCATTTTGCCATTAATTATTTTCATAATTTTTTTACTGTAGTATTATTTTCAATTTTACTTATTATAATAATATATTTTTAAACTATTTTTCATTAGGAAAAATCATGAAAATGACCAGAATATATTTGATTTATTAACGAAATAGCCATTTTTTACGAGAATTACCAAAAAAAAACCATATGGATCGCCCCCGGGGCATGCTTTGACCATGGGGGCGATCCTTTTGAAAGTTGACCAAAAAGTACAAAAAAAAATAATATAAAATTAATTTGGTGGGGTTCATATGTATCTACTTTAAGAAACCAATATCTATTTGTTTCGATAGCCGGGATCGCCACCTACCTCACCGGATCTACCCCCGGGGCGATCCATGTTATTTTTGGGTTTAATCTTATTTTGTCTTTTAGTGCAACAAGTTTAATAATAAATACCAAACTCCTCTTTGATTATTTTTCACACCTTATTTTTCATTTTTATTCTCATATCTTCTACTTTCATAGTCTTAACTCTTAAACATAATAAACCATCACAATCCTACCCATTACAAAAATCTACCATCACAAACCATCACCCTTAAACACAAATATGAAATCACGTCAAAGTGATGATGTTTTGGTGTATTTTCGAAATGACGGTTCATTACAGGAGATAAATGATGTCTTAGAGTACCTTCCGTTAAGCTCCCCCGTACACGTATTACGTTTGCCTTCGCCAATAACGCATTCTGGTTTGGTTAAATATATTACGAAAAAGTTAAGTTTACGTAGTCCTTTCATTTTATTTTATAAAACGAATTCCTTACAAATATTATATCAGTTAAGCGATTACGACGATATGTTAATGTTCCATAACACCATTTATCAAAGTTTACCGAAAATGTTGACACTCTTTGTGGTCGACGATATTGGTTATGGTGGAAATCCATCAAGTGTCGTAATCCATCAAAGTTTACCCAGCTGTCCAAACACTTTTTACCCCGGTGGTGTTAGCGGTGAAAATCTAAGCACTCTCTTCCCCAACGGTAGTGGTGCAGTCCACACACTTTTTACCCCGATGATGGTAGTGGTGGAAATCCAAGCAATTTCTTCCCCAGTGGTGGCAGTGGTGATGTTGGTGGAAATCTAAGCACTTTCTTCCCCGGTAGTGTTGGTGGAAATTCATATTTTGAACCAAAAATATTGTTGATTATGACAGTTATTTGGTTCAAGATTTGAACATGTATCCGAGATAGTCTCCCAACCCGTACTTGATCCAGTCTCTATACCGGTCTCCAGAACAGTCAAAAACTTTGTGGGAGGTAGATATGGCTGAAGATGTTTCTGTTGCTGCAGAAATTTTGAATATACCCGAAGACGATAACTCCAATGTTGAAGAAATACAACCGGTAAGGAATAGTTTTTGGGGTATGCCCGACCCAACACCTTGCCTAATCCCTGTTATCAAAACTAGACAGAGAAACATTTCCTACTAGCCTAAATCTCATGTTAAAGTTCTCCAAACTTTTGACTCGAATGAAGCACTGAAGTTCGCATTGGGATTAAAATTCGTTTATGAAAACTTTTATATCAAGGTTAATAAATCAACCAAACATCGTACAAAGGTGGTGTGTCACTCTGCTTCGGACTGTGATTGGTGTTTAATGGTTGTCTTCATCGATGGTATCAGTATGTTTCAGGTACGAAAATTGCATGATGAACACACATGTTCAAGGTCTCAAGTCCACCAAAACCACCGTAATGCGAATAAAAAAGTTTTGGATCATATATTAACAAGGAGTTTAAAGGATTGTAGGAAATTGTATTATGAATTTTAATTATACATTAATGTTATTTATTAGTTATTTACAATAATTATTAATCATATCAATTATTTTCATATTATTATTTTTTAATTATTATTAAATATGTTAAACGCAAATCTAGTCCCTATGGTTTACATAAATTAACGAGTAAGGTCCTTGATAAGAATTTTTAACGAGGAA
>NC_037533.1:1548537-1553590 GCF_001531365.2 Cynara cardunculus var. scolymus
AGTTCCAACAAAACAAATAATGATTATCTTTATAAAAAGTTATATTATTAAACCAAATATAAATTACTTCGTTATTGTACATAAATTAAATTATAAAAAAATTGGATTAAAAAATTACACAAAAAAATGAGGAATTTCAAATAGTTAATTTGATACTAATATCGATATATTTTTATCAAATTTTTTATGATATCATCAAACATATATTTTATTGAAAAATAAAATTCAAAATCACATAAAGTCATATTATAACATCGACTGAGATAAAGAATAAATGAAATATTAAAAACACGATGTATCTCGCTGCATTGCGCGAGTACGCTTCTAGTTATGTACTAATATATAATGCTAAATTACTTAATTTTCAAGTTCTCAATGCTTTGGTACAACCTATTAAACATATGTCATCATCCCCAATTTATCGACTTCCAATAGAACCTCAGATTTTGTCAGCTTCACCCATATCCTTTTATTAGTCGATTGCTTCATCCATATCCTTTCGTCTATCTATTTCAATAGATATAGATAACCTCCACCAGGCGAATTACTTCATCCATATCCTTCTATCGATTTCAACAGGTTTAGATAACCTTCACCAGGCAACGATTCAACAGATTTAGACGAATATACATATCGTTTTTCGTTTCTATCATATCCTCTACTCATATATATTCAAAGCAGGTTCTTCAGGATACAGACAGATTCCAAGCTTCCAATTTGTTTTTGTTTTCGATTTCAACTATTTACATTATATGTGTTCTCTACGATCTTTTATTATTTTTTCAAACAGAGTCAATATCTTTCAAGGTTCGTTTCCTTGTTTTCTTTAATCTTTTGTTTGTTATTCAAGATTCAATTTCTAGGGTTAATTCTTGTGATGAAGCGTATGCATCAATGAAAAAATGTTCTTCTTTGTGATTCCAGACATAATAATCAGGGATTAGTACTCATATAACACGGGAACCAAACATTTCATCTATTCTCTTGGTTCATCTGTCAATGCTACTTTACCACATGCTACTTTCTTTTTGTGTATAAGTACAATTTATTAAAACTCCAAGTTTGAATTTGTGTAATTAACAAACAGATACCCATAATCGTAATAGGACAAACATCTCATTTTAAATATAAAAGAAATTTAAAATATAATTAGGATAATCATTCTAACAGAATACTCAATTATTATCTTTATAAAATATTATATTATTAAACCAAAAATAAATTACTTCTTTATCAAACCTAAATTAAGTTGAATCAAAAGATTTACACAAAAAAAACTTTTAAATAGTTAATTTGATATAATATTTCTTTTCAAAGTTTTATAATATATTTAAATTTTATATTATTAAAAAAAACATTATTGTCTTTTTAATAACACATAAAATCGTATTATAACATCAATAAAGACAAAAAAAAATAATACATTAAAATTAAAATATATCTCGTTATATTATACGGATACTTTTTTAATCAGTTATATCCAAAGTGGATCAAATAATTGACAAGTACAAAATTTCACTCAATCAGCCCTTCTGAATTCTAAACATTGAAAAGAGTAATATACAAACAAATGTCTAAAATTTGAGTTAAAATAATATTGTTATTACGCACAGTCTTCTATGTGCCATTTTCTTGCTGCTTAAGATGAATTTTAAAATAAATAAATATATTTGCCTTCTCAAACCTTATCAACATATATAAAATAAATAAATAAATAAATAAATAATAGTTGAATAGCAATCGACAATCTACAGCCGACCATGCCCACCAATACTCTTCAAGCATTCACCGCCTTTTACGACGGCTGGCTTCTCCGGCACCACCACCTCCAACAACAACTTTTTGCCGCCGGCAATGGCGAACACAACCAACCTCAAAAACTGGTCCAACAGGTCTCTGATCATTACCGCCAATACTACCAAGAAAAATCAGTCGCAACCGAACAAGACGTTTTCCTAATCTGCTCTCCGCCATGGCACACCTCCTTCGAGCAAGCATTATTCTGGGTCACCGAGTACCCGCCGTCGTTGCTCTTCCGATTCCTTAATGATCTGGATCTAACGACGGATCAGGCGGAGAGGATTGAAGCGGTGAGGGTGGAGACGGTGAGGAAGGAGCGGGAGATCGGAGAGACGATGGCAATGGTACAGGAGAGTGCGGCGGCGGCGCCGTTGTATGGGTTGGTGAATCGGACGGGGACGTTGGTGGATGGACAGGTGTCGGAGTTGGATGACGCAATGGAGGAAGTGAAGGAGGCGATGCGGATGGTGATGGCGGAGGCGGACGGTTTACGGGGGAGGACGGTGGCGGAGATTTTGGAGGGTTTGGAGGTGATGCAGAAGGTGAAGTTTTTCGCTGCCGTTGGTGAATTCCGGATTCGAGCTAGACGGGTCGGGTTAGAAATGGATAGGGCGGGTCGGGTTAGAAATTGATATGTTTGGTTTAATAATGTCATAATCTTTTTTTCATTTGTATTTTTGTTATTCAATCATGTTTTGTTCTTGCGCCGTTTACTAAACACTTATCTAGGTAAGAATTTATCGGTAAAATTCAATATTATCGTTTACTTACAGGGTAAGATTTTAGTTTACCAAAACGGTATCGTATATAATAATGTACTTGGTACGCGCTAACTGTGGTAAGAGTCGTCGTTTTACTTACCGGGTAAGATTTTAGCTCCTTGTCTTCGTTCTTACCGGGTAAGATTATTGGTTTTTCCCATATTCATCAGTAAGGTAATGTAACTTGATAAACACTTACCAAATAAGTGTTTGATAAACGGTTTCTTAATTTCGTATGAGATGTGAAAAGACAAATATTTGTTTTCTTTTGTCCTATTTTGTTTCGTGAATCAAACATGATAAAATGAAAAATCTTTGTGATGACACAATTTGACAATGAAAATGAACTTGTTGAAATATTTCATAGTATAAGGGGTTGTTTGACACTTGCTGAATGGTTTGGTGCAGAATGATTAAGAGGCTCTTGTGATGTAGTGCAAAATGAAATATAATTGTTTGGTAATTGTGTACAATGAAATTAAGGCTCTTAATGGTTAAAGGAGATCCAAGATACAAAATCATTCAGAGAGTTTTAGAACCATTAAGAGACAGACTTTTTTTTGCCAAACAAGATTCACATCTTAATGATTCAGAGGTTGTCTCTTAATGGAACTATTAAGAAATAAACAAACAACCCCTAAGTATAGTTTTATTGGCTGTTTTTTTGCAGAGAAGAGACCTATGTTTGAGTCGAGGCGATAAACTTTTTCTAAAATATATAAAAAACACAAAAATGTAAGTTGAAAACTAAAATATTCGGCAAATGTGGGATTCAAACCATTTACCAGCTTTGTCTTTAAAAACTTGCTCCACCACTTTCGTTACAAAAACTACATAACACCACCCAACAGAATAATACGATAACATTTATATGTTAGTCCGCCCTTGATATTATGGGGGTGTTTGGGATTGCTTATTTGAAACAACTTATGTTTTTCTACAAAAACACTTATCAACTTATTATAAGTCAGAATGGTTTAACTTCTTCAAAAACTTCTTATTACCGGTTTGACACCGGTATAAGTTGTTTATCTAAACACTCAAAAGTGCTTACTACTAATAAGTGAATAAGTTGTTTTTATAAGCAATCCGAAACACCACCTATATTTATTATTTTGTTTCATTCTTCATCAAATTCTTTCTTATCTGTTTTAGATAAGATCTTTTCTTTTTCATTTCCTATTGAACATCTATTCAAACCAATTTATATGCATTTTAGTTAATTTAAAACACGACCTTAAAAATTAACAGTCAGGTGAATTTCTAAATACCTGAACGGATGACTTTTAGAAAACAAAATCAATTTTTAGTGGTTAAGATACACATAAATACCCTTTTCCTTCAGGTATTTTTCTTTGCTTATGGTGCAAAAGCTTTTTTGCTCTAATGGTATTCAGGTTACATGTTAATTCGGATCTTTTTTTGAGGTAAGAGTTTGTCTTATTAAAGTTGAGAGATATGTGTGAGTTCTATCATATATAAACTAGAAGGATATTTACATAATGCAACGAGATACATTTCGATTTTAATGTTTCATTTTTTTGTCTCAGTTGATGTTATAATACATTTTTATGTGATTTTGAGAAAACAATAATATTTTTATTTATAAATAAAATATAAATATGAAGATATATCATAAAAAATTGGAAAAAAAAAATATTGATATCAATACCAAACTAACTATTTAAAATTCGTTTTTTTGTGTATTTCTTTAATTCATTTTCTATATTTTTTCTTTAATAATATCATTTAAAAAAAATTAAGTATTTTATTATAATTCAATGATTATTTTATTACATTTTAGATTTTTATATTTAAAATGAGATGTTTATCCTCTATTTGATTATGTTTATCTGCAATTAGTTACATGAATTCAAACATGAAGCTTTAACAAGTTGTACTTACGCACAATTTATTTGTAATCTTGAATTTTAAGTAATATGCATCAATAAACAATACTTCATGTATAAATAATGATTTTTAAGAGTTTTTGTCAATTACTTTATAATATAATATTAGATATTATATATTTTAAAAATATCAAAATTCAGCTTTAAAGCTCTTCAATAACTTATCCAAAATATATAGAAAAAAGCAAAAATTACAGAGGTTTTTGGTTTTTTGAGCTACACCAGCTTATTAAAAATGGATAAAATAAAAGAGATGATGGAGTTTTCTCCAAATTTAAAGATTAAACCAACCAAGGAAATAAATGGAGGAAGAAAGAGAAACTATTTTTGTTATATATATATACATGTGGAGGTTCAAACGAGAACCCCTGTGATTTACGAGAATGCGAGAACAATCCAATAACCTCAAACTTTTTTAATTAATAAATTAATTTTTATTATATATAAATAATTTAATAAGGACAATAATGTAATTAAGTAATTTTTATAATTTTTATTTTATTTTAATTAACCATAATTATCTTTTCACGTTCCACGTTTTACTCTTGGTAGTTATCTTCTTCTTCTTCTCGTTAACATCTT
>NC_037533.1:1554575-1558686 GCF_001531365.2 Cynara cardunculus var. scolymus
CCACACAAACGACATCAATGTGATACCCAAACACATATATGATGCATTGTGATACCATTGTGGTATCACTGGAGGACGGTGGCCGGAGGATGGTGGCCGGAGGACGGTGGCCGGAGAGAGAAGAGATGAGGGAGGAAAGTTTTAAAATACCAAAATATCCTTGCATTAATATTTTAATTCAAAATTGCCAAAATTATAAATTTCCTAATTTATCTATTGATTTGTGGTTAATATTGGTTCTCACAGTTACCACAAACTAATTAGTTCTCATTTGATTAGGTCCCTATATATATATATATATATATATATATATATATTATTGAATATTTTATTATAGGACTGATGTTAAAGTTGGACGTTTTATTTTTGAGAATTTGATTTTTTCTGTCCATTTTGGAGCAATTGTATATAAACCATTGGATATGCTCTTATGATACTATATTTTTTGATGGAAAATCTTTATACCACATATAGGATTATATATTAGTTGTGCATTTGCACAAAGCAGCGGGATGCGAATGATTTTGAAGCTTCTTTAGTTTTGCAAAGAACAACTCTATGCCATTAATCTGACTAAAAAATTATATGTTTCTTCATGAAGAACACTTAGGTGGCGTTTGTTTTTTTAAAATGTGCTGAAGTCTATTTCACTTCTGATTTTTAAGGGGGTGATGCTGAAGTCTGAAATTTGAATCAGTCAGAGTGTTTGTTTTTGTAAACTGACAAACGTCTGAAGTATGAAATCTGAATCAATTCATTTCAATTAAATTCCACTGAAATATCCAATCATTTAAAACATTTGTAAACTATCATCTATTTTTAACACATTCAAAAATTCAATTGACGTCCAGTCGTTGCAGACGTATTATCTCTTTTCCTTTTCAAATGTCTTTGTCGCAAGTAGAACATATACAAAAATATGACGATGAGAATTTTGGACTCTTTTTTGAGAATTTGAACATATACAAAAATACGACGATGAAAATTCAACTGACGTCCATTCATTGCAGACGTATTATCTCTTGTTCCTGCATGTTGCTACAGGAATAGCTGTTGAATTTGGACTCTTTTTTTGGGCCAAAATTTTGAAGACTTTTGTTGGACCTTGGACTTGGACTCATCTTTTGGACTTGTTTTTTGAGCAATTTTGAAGATTTTTGTTGGGTTTCCACTTAAACATTTGGACTTGTAATTTAATTACAATTAGACCCGTTCCTGACATTTTATAGGCCTTGGACAGACGTAAAAACATGGTCCACTGCAAGAAACAAGACTTTTAGCAACGACTTTTGTCGTCGCTAAAATTCCAGTTATCATCAGAAAAAAGTATATAACAACATGTCGTTGTTATAACTTGTGGCGTAAATATGTCATCGCTAAAAGGTGCATCGTCAGAGCTCACTTTTCTTGTAGTGACCCTCGATAAGTACGGAAAAAAATTTCAATAAATGTTTTTCATTAGTATAAAATTGAGTACAAGAAATGCTAATAATTTACTGAGTAAAGAACTTTTATTTATCTTTATTATAGATATATAAGAGAATAATTAAATTTACGTATTAATTTGAAACCAAGAGTATAAAAATTATGGTTGATAAATTTGTAGAAAATAAGAATTTTTTTAGTTCATAACAAGAAATATGTGTTATTTTGATATATAAAAAGAGAATTCGTGTGAATGAAGTAATCGTAAGGGTCAATGAGAAATCAATAATAAAGAAGATTATCAAGGTTTTCTGGACAAGTAGACAAATGAAGATCAATAAGAATATGAAAGAAAAGATGATCCATTGAGATCCAATAAGAATAAATAATGAATTAAACATATGATATGCAAACTCAATAAATGATTGTTTGAACACTTAAATAAAATCTTGTGGTGTGGTGGAATCCCAATGAAAGATAAATAAGTCAAACAATTGATAAAAATATTTAAATTTTATTTTCTTTCTTTTCTTGTTCAACTAAAATAAGATGTTAAGATTAAAAGCTTATGGAACATGACATATATAAATAGACATTACTAAATACATCTAGTGGAAAAAATTTATTGATTAATCACAAGACCATGAAACACGTCATAAATTATAAGAACACTATATTGATTGTCAAACAATAGTAAAATATTTTATGTAGAAGCAAAAATAGATAATAATAATAGTCACAAAAAACAACTAGAACAACATAACCAAATAGCAATAGTCAATAGAAGCTGAAATTGATAAAAATATCCAACAAAAGTATATAGCAATAGCAAACACATGATCTTAACGTTCAATTGTTGAAGCACGAAAACAATCAAGCATATAGAGATAATAACCTTGTTGGAAATAAAAAAATAGAGATGCAATAGACAATAGCATATAATGAATGACCAATTAATTTGTTTTATTTTCTTCTCAAATGTAATTAGTTGATGTATTTTTGGGCCCTTCTTATCTACTAAATTCTTTTTGCTTTTTATTATATGCTACATTTTTTTGGGTTTCTTTAATTTATTAAATTATTTTAGACTACTATTGTATTTTAAGGGAAAAATTCGGGCCGCTGATAGCCCGTGCTGCCCTCCCCAGGGACGGCCCTAATTACAATTGGGCTTCTTTTTGTTTACCATGGGCCATGAGCCCACTTTTGCATCTGATCGATCGCCTTGAAGTGGCTCCGTACTGTACTATACTTAGAAACATATGGGTTTGTTCTTTGTGTGTAGACGGACAAAATAAAAACAATCTTGCTCGACAAGATTCATCTGATCGTTGAACACTGGAATGACGCTGAAGGTCTCATCAATGTTCGTTGAATCTTGCGTTGACTTCACACTTGTGTAGACGATCTTGTTATCACTGAAAACCAAAATTAACTCGCATAAATGATTTCGATTTGTTGGAGTATTGGAAACCCCTTCAAGGGTGGTATCCCATTAATTGTGTCTCAAATGCTAGAGATATTTTGGCCATCCCCCCGTTGCTTCTGAATCGATTTTCAGTATTGGAGGACGAGTTATTGATGCCTATCGGAGCTCGTTGAAACCGAAAACCGTTGAATCATTGGTTTGTCTTAGAGACTGGGCTTTCAATGAAAGTAAAGTTTACCTGGTAAACATTTAATTTTAAATTTTAACTTAATTTTTAACATTTCTTGTACTCAATTTTAGCATCAATGCATCCGAATGAAGAGGAGCTATGCAATTGGCTTTTAAGATTAAAGGATGAAGATGACCGTGAAGAATCAAAGAATCAATGTCTTCAAACTCAACAATCCGGACAAAGAGGAGCTATGTTTTGGATTTCGTTAGAACTTAGAACTTAAACGATTTTTGGGGTTGTAATATTTTTATGCTTCGGATTTTTAATGCTTGGAGTTTTAACGCTTTGGATATGGATTTCTAATGCTTTCGTTTTTCGATTTTTAAGTTTTAATTTTATAAATGTTAAACAAGTTAAGCGGGTTTAACAGGTTACCAGGTTTAAGAGGATAAACGGGGTAATCGTGTCGTGTCGGGTTAATTGGGTTAAATCAGGTCGTTTTCTGGTTGAGATTTTTTGGCCCGTTTAGTAAACGTGTCGTATTCGGTTAGGCACTCTCTACCTGTTTGAACCCGATACGAACTCGACACGACACGTTTGCCGGATCTATTTGTATGGATTAATATGTTTTTATAAGTTGAGAATGTTTTTGTTTGAGATGATTTTTCATAAATAAAAGGAACATGTTTTTTAGTTCGGATGAACGGGTCCAGAGAAAAAACTTGACTTTTTACGTAAAACCTTCTCCCGAAAGCTTACTCAATTAGTCACTTTCTATAGTAACCCACTTCTTGTACTTTTTTTTTTGTCACATCATTTCCACCTCACCAAATTAGGAACTTATATAAACTTCACAATGATAGTTCTTATAGGTAGCGTTTGGTATGCAGACATAATTAGACAGGACTGGACGAGACAGAACTGGACAGGGCAGGACATGATAAGAGGGTAGGACTGGACATAACAGAAGTATGTATGGTGTTTGGTACGACTAAGACTGGACAAGACAGAAGTAGACAAACTACCTGTAACGCCCCCAGAACCCCGTAGCAATGATATTGTCCGCTTTGACTAACCTGCCCGCT
>NC_037533.1:1558786-1565507 GCF_001531365.2 Cynara cardunculus var. scolymus
GAGGCAAACCCTTTGGTTTCTTTGGTTTCTTTGCTTTCCAACCATGGTTATAGATTTCAAAGAGGGTCATCAAAAGAAAGACAACCCTATGAGGCAAACCCCATTATTTGACACAAAGACATCCAATCCACCTTTCTTATACACTTCATCTTATTCAAATCTTTCAACTCTTCACTAATGTGGGATATCTCAAAATCAACCACAATTCACCAACACTTCAATACTTAATCTTCATTATGTCACCTCAATACTCTTGGTTCTTCCTTTTATATATATATATAGATTATTGGTTTAACAATTGAACAACCTATATATAGATTTGAGATCATGTGAGACCAGCTTATTACGTGAGATTATCTTTTTACATTTGAAACTTCACAGTAAAACACTTGAAATTATTCTTCATAGTGTTTTTGCTATTAAGGTTCAGTCAGAGTTTTTTTTACCTTCACAATATTTTACTGTGAAGTTTCTAGTATAAAAATGTACAAGTCTCACGTGAACCCAACCTCTATATATATATATATATGATGCATACCAACTTCTTTGTTTTTGATTTGGAATTTATATAAAATCATCTTCAACATACAAGTTCTTACACAATATCTTGTACCAAAACATTGTTAAAACCTTATTACAATTTTCAACACCCAACGTACACATAAACCTACCTTCTACTCCGTCTGAAACGGTTTATACTTCTTCACATCCATCAACAATCCTTGCACCGAACCAATGGCTGCAACCAACGAAACCACCAAACAAACCCAGCTCAGTATCTTTAACCACACCCATGTGAACGAATACTTTGGTATCTTGGCTCGAGCAATGTACATCTCGATCGGAAAATAAACCGTCAACGGGTAGAACGAACCCGCCCCTATCAACCCTAAGAAGCTATTGAAGAACGGAAAGATCATCGCCACGATTGCAGTCAGAGTCACGTATGCTGTTCTCCAAACCAACCTAAACATGTTCACGTAATACTCTCCGAAAAACGGAAGGTTTACAATATGTTCGGTTGTTATGAACTTGCTATCGGGCCACTGTTGTCGACACTTCATCTCCACAAACCCGAATAAGGGTTGACAGAAGACTTGGTATGCACCGATAAGGTGAATCGCGATGCATACATTGGCGAAATCGATGAGCCAAAAGGGTTCGTAGAAGCCGAAGCCAGTTAGGAAGTTGCCCGGTGCGTCATTTCCGAAGGCGGCATAGCCAAGGCAGCCACACAGGACGTAAAATAAGGTGGTGGTCGAGACTCCGGCGAGCGATGCTCTCTTCATCACCTTGTTCTCCGGGGGATACGATTTCAAAGTGTCCTGTAAACGTACATTTCCAATTACAACATGGTTATGAATTCAAACCCTAATAATAGAAAAGTTAATTAAGAAGATATTAGACATTAATGAATATATATATATATATATATATATAGAGAGAGAGAGAGAATATATATATCACTAATCAAATGAGAACTGATTAGTTTGTGCTAACTGTAAGCTCCAATGTGAGCCAATCATTTAAATAATTAATGTTATATCCTAAAATAACTCAAAGGGTAAATTGGTAATGTTTATAATCATAAAACCCTAACCCTCTTTTTCTTCCTTCCTTCATCGACTAACCCTCTTTTTCTATTGCTACTTCTTATTCTTCATCAAGCCGACCGATGATTTGTAATGTCGCCCTCTCACTCCCGCCGGAGATTGATCAAGATGAAGAGTCTGACACCATTCTTCGTCGTCGGCGGCGCTAATCGAAATTTGGTTGGCAGTGGATTGATTTGTTACGCCGCACTCTCACTCCCGCCGCCCTCAACTCCAATCTCCAGCGTCGAAGATGATTACGCCGATCCAAGTCACTAGCTTCAGTATTAGGTACCGGAGGAGAGACAATATTTTAGAAACAAACAGGTGTGTTATGTCTCCCCCTGTCGAGGGTATGTCTCATGTTGTTAAGGATTCATGAATGTTTGGTTGAATCGGTTCAGGATCACTTATGTCTTCCTGACTAATGGTTCCTTCTTTGTTTAAAGGTTCGTTGATTTTGGAGAAATAGTAGCAGTTCATCCTAAGATCTTTCTGAATTGAGGAAGGATGCTCCACTGCATTAGGCACCATTACTGTGGATTTTGTTGAGAGTATGATCACAATGTAACACAGTGTATCACAACATGCAATTTGATTATTTTTCCTTGTTTTATCAAGGTGTATCATATGTTTTTATGGTTTGAGTTGGTATCACAATGATATCAAAGTATATCACAATGAGCATCATATTGTGTATCACATTGTGTATCTTTGTGATTAATTGGTACCTGTCGGAATAATGTTGGCCGGAGGTCGGAGATTGGAGGTCGAAGAGAGGAGAGAGGAGTTTTTTAAAAATACCAAAAATGCCCTCTAATTATAATTTTAACTCAAACTATCATAATTACTAATTTCCTTATTTATTCGTTGATTTGTGGTTAAGATTGGACCTCACAGTTACCACAAACTAATCAGTTCTCCCTTGAATGAGTCCCTATATATATATATATATATTTATAGAATAGTTGATGATTGAATGTAGGAAAAGAGGAATGAGAAAGGATGGCAGAAAACAAAAGTGGAAAAAAGAAGGAACATATTTGATGGCATCTTGAAGAAGAAAGAAAAATATGATATGGTCTTCTTCTATATCTATCTCTCTTTTTTCTTTGAATATCCGATCGATGGCCATATTTGGAGGTCCATTCTTGAATGGTCCACCCCAATAATTACACCTCCACACACACACACACACACACATATATATATATATATATATATATAGGGTTGAGTTTGGTGGAAAAAAAAACGATGGTGAGAAGCATAAGAAGAGATCCCCGTCCTTCTTTTCACACGATCTTTCGCTTTTGTGTGTGTGTATATATATATATACACATATAATTTCATACATCATAATATGTTATTTTTATATTTGGTGATTAAAGTATTAATAAACAACTAGACTACAACATTAATTTGCCTTACGGACTGTCTACCTAAATGCTTACTAGGTAGGTGCTTATCATTAAGAGTCAACACTATAATTTATTTTATTGGGTAAGGTTGTAGTACATCAAAACGTATTTCATGCAACAATTTTCCTGGTAAGCGCTTACCCAAGTACGAGTCGTCACCACTTACAGGGTAAGACTCTCCATCCTTATCCTCGTTCTTACCGGGTAAGATTCTTGGCCCTTGCCATGTTCATCCAGTGAGGAAAATTACCCGGTAAGTATTTACCGGGTAAACGTTTAGTAAACAACCCCTTACTCTTTTAAATGGTTTTGTTCGAAGGACTCTAAATATAAAAGAATTCAATAAATGAAAATCAATTTAATTTTGTATAATTGTCATGGAGCATCTACACACATGGAAGCATCATATGGTTATACCAAGCATAATTTGTTATATATATATATATATATATATATATATATATGAGCTGGTTATTTGAGAACCATAAACTTATAAGAATATGAGAACTAATGCATCATTTACTATATATTCTACATTAGTGTTTTTAACTTAAGATATTGATTAACATATATTTGTTTCATAATGTGTTCGTATCATATGTATTTATTTTAAAATATGAAGTTTTTTCACATTTTTGTGGAACAAAAGAATATGTAGAGAGCTTTACAGTGTCAAAGAAATAGATATAAAACAAACACATCGTGGAATAAATATACGTTAATTAATAAAAGTTGTAATTAATTATATAAAAACAAAAAATGTAATTAATTAATTAATTTGCATGGAAGTGTTTCTTGTCTGAATTGGGGTAGTTGGGACCTCGTTTCATTTAATTATTTAATTGTAAAAAACAAGGCATGTTTAAATTACTAGTGACAAGGACACCACAACAACTAATCAATGCTCTCTCCCTCTCTCTACACATGTAATCCCTCTTCCTCCCCTTTCATATTCATAGAAACGATTATATATTAATTTGTGTGAAATAAAATATAAATCATATATATATATATATATATATATTTATATTTATAGAGGGCAGTTTCATACGAGAATGATATCTATTTAAGAAAATAACTGAATGATCAAATTTTATACAAAATCACATGTGATTTTACATTAACGCCCCAAAAAGTATGCGGACGACCATATGACTACGTGGCAAGGTCGTTTGAATCACATGTGATTCAGCCATTTCTTATGCTTCTTATATAAAAATAAAAAGTTCCCACATAAGTCCATATATATGTACATATATGTGTATATAGAAGCAATAAACAAATATAATGCATTCACATATGTATGTATGTATATACATATACGAAAGTGAAGCATGTGTGATAGATATACGGGCATAAATAACCATATGTGAAAAAAATGTTTCGAATTTTAGCAACCTCCATTTTTGTTCTCATAAAAATACTCAAGAAAACCACAAGTTAACCCCGACACTTTTTCTTGCGTTGCCGCAAGCTACGGTATGTTTTTGTGGTGAAGTTACAGCTTTGACTTGTCTTTTGTGCGCTATGCATGTCTTTGCGGTACTGCAAGTTACAGTGTCTTAATTTATTTTTATAACAGGCCCAATTTTTATCTGGGTACGTTAAGAAATATCAAAAACCGTCGAAAAAAGTGTAGATTGAACAGGACTAAAAAGTAAACTTTTTTAATTGACTCTGTTGGGTTTTTTATGATTATAACGCTCTGTATACATATATAGAAAGTTGGTAATGGTTGACGAATAGATAGGGAAGAATATATGACATAGGTACACACTTCAAGAGAAGAAGACATATATAGACATGGCCACCTATTTATAGCTAGCAACACCAATACAATTTAAAGACATTATATATATATATATATAGGGTTGAGTTCACGTGATAATAAGGGTTTTTCGTAAGACCCGTAAGATCAATTTATGTTTATTGATTAACTTCATAAATTAATGATCTAATGGTCTAAAATTGCACGGTGACAATTTTATGATTATAAATGTTTAAATTGTAGATATAATCCAAGGGTTGAGAAATGATCTTACGAGTTTCACGAAAAACCTTTTGCCTCACATGATCACAAGTTTAGATTATATATATATATATATATATATATATTCACATAGTCGTATAAATGAAATGAGTAACTCTTTAGGCATATATATTATTGTTTTCATTCTCATTATTAATTCAATCCAATTGTATCTTGTTTATTTGAATATTGTTGCATATTAATTTTTTATGATAAGATAAAAACTAATAGTTGTTAAATTCTAAAATGGGATTTTAGTAGTTAAAGAAAGACAGAAACAAGAATGAATTGATGTTTAATTAATAGTTTTCATTAACATAGCCCTTAATTAATGGAAATAAAAATATATAGCTATTTTTAAGGGTCATAATGAAAATCACCATCAATTCCGTCAACTAAATCTATTAATTAGCGTAATCCGTTTCCTGTTAGTTGTTGACGGTGTTAATAACTATTTTGTTGAAACCCTTAAAAATTGCTGTAAATAGCTGATTTAACAGAAAACCCTTAATTAATTTTCCATAAATAAATAAGGATATAGGATACTCACTTGAATCTCAATAAGAACAGTAGAATACGCGTAGGCAAAAGCAATGTCTCCGATGGATTGAAATGTTCTCCAGATCTTCTCCGAACCCGTTACATCCACTCCTACTTCCACTCCGGTCAAGCTTGTTCGTACATGCCCTCCCTCTATAATATAATTCATATACTTTTTAGTTGATTAATTCCTAAGCACAATTTCTTCCATTTCAAAGCAAATTTTCATAAGTAAATAAACTTAATTATTATATTATTTTTAATTAATTAAGTAACAATGTTACCTTGAATGGATTCTTTAAAATGGATTAAATTATGATTAATGGCAAGTTTTTCCCCCCAAATTATATTAATTAATTAATTAAAATATGTTTTTAATACTACAAATTTAATCATATTTGTTTGGAAAGGAGACAGTACTCTTCGCAAAACAATAGAAACAGAAGATGCAAATTTTAACGGTAAAAAACCTTTATAATTATTATTTATACAATAAAAAATGTTAATTACATTTATAATGTTATCAATTATTAAAATCAATATATTTATGGGTACGGTTATAATCTAAAAGTTTTGTACACGTTTAATCAATAAAGATATATATATATATATATATATATATATATAAGGTGTACGTATTAATAGTGATTCGTAAATGATTTTACAGTATGTATGATATTTAATAATATAAGTCAAAAAATATTCACTATTAGGTTCATTTTGAAGATATTGACGAGCAAAATATAATGGTGTAATTTGTAAAAAAAAGCGTATTTTAATTGATATATGCTTATGTATGTTAATATGATAAGAGTTTAAAATAAATATAAAACATTAAAGAATATAAAACAATTAAATAAATAACTAAAAAAATATAGAATGTAAGTATCAAGAAGAACATGAAAAAAATTAAATATATGATATTTAATAATATGATTAAATTAAAAATATTTAATATTAAACTTATTCTGAAAGTATTGACGAGACGATCATAATTGAGTATTTGTAAAAAAAGAAACATAATTTTAATGTAATTTAGCTAATATATGATTATATATGTCAATAAAACAATGTGTAGAATGAAAAATAAAAAAATAAATGACATAAAAATTAAAATAAAAACATTTTCATAGTATTTATTA
>NC_037533.1:1565847-1567478 GCF_001531365.2 Cynara cardunculus var. scolymus
ATATATATATATATATATATATATAAACTAAAAAGATATAACTAAATACGTTCAAAATTGACGAATTACGATACCTGCAACTTTAGCGATAGATAATCCGAGTCCAATCGAAGAGTAAGCAAAAGACATTACAGCCGCTAATATCGACAGCCACGACAACTTATGAAAATTCTGAATCTGACTTAAGACCACTTGAATTAGAGCAAATAGGATCATATACGGATAATTTGATGGTTTACATTGCGCATCGTGTCCTTTTTCATGAAAACAGTTCGATTTTTTCACAGCTCTACAATTAAAACACAAACAAAATTTAATACCATAAATAATATTAAATAATAATATATAAAATTAGTGAAATCCCATCATTATCTAGAATTGAAAAAAAATCTATATTTGGTCGGTCTCGGTTGACTACAATAATTCTCATCTAATTATTATTTATTATTTATTATTTATTTATAGATTACGACTTACACCATACTGATGGAAGCAGTGATCGTGTATCCGATGGTCACGCCCACGAGATTTACATATTGAGCTATTCCACATAATTGTACCTTCTTCCCTCCTGAAGCCAAATCAAAACAAAAATGGTATTATATATATGTATATATATGTGTGTATATATATGTATGTATGTGTGTATATATGTATGTAATTGATAAAATTAAGTTTATAAGGCGTTAAAAATGTCACAGTTTTCTAAAACAACGTGAGTTGTACATAAATGTGATTTTATTGTACTGGTAATTAAGAGGTAGTTGGTACCTAGATTAGCTCGAACAACATCCATGTAAGTGTAGTTACGCTTGCCGGAGACGGGATCGGGTGTTCGGTAGGAGTCGGCAAGGAGGGTAGAGGTGAAGTAAGTTATGAATGAGAACGCCATGAGGACGGCGGGTCCGGCAACCCACCCGAGTTGCGCAATCGCCCATGCCAAAGACAACACTCCAGATCCTATGACAGCCGTAATAATATGTGCGCTCGCGGTTAACAAAGTCCCTACAGGAATTTATTCAATTCAATATTGTCAGAATGTTTGGGACTGACATATATTTACTTTCCAAAAGAGCCTGATATGATAAGAGAAGGAAAGAGAAGTTTCAACATATACAGAAAAGAAATAATCCATGTCTAGCTCATGTGAAACTCATATAGTCCCTTCAGCGGAAGCTACACGGGCACAGATTGTCGCAGCGCGTTGAGAAGGGGATAGACGGGTGAGTAAGCCAAACGAATACGTAACCTAGAGTGTCGTATCTCTTGTAGATATTACTCTAATACCATGTGAGAATGTATAAAACCCCAAATTTACTTTTCCAACGAGTCATTGATACGAGAAAAAGGGTCCCAACATTTATAGAGAAAAAATCACGTCCAGTCGAAGCAAGACTACAACATATCCGGTCCCAACAAAATCAAAACGCATACGCACATACACAATTATTCTTATAGATGGCTACACCGTAGCATACAACAAAACTAAATGATAACATCCTTAAACACTGTTAAATAAAAATTACATTACGTCGGAAAATTTAGTGATTGCACAAGAGCCCACTTGCCCCCGAGTCCGCTTATACACACACACACACATATATATATATATATATATATATTTATATTTA
>NC_037533.1:1567569-1584533 GCF_001531365.2 Cynara cardunculus var. scolymus
TATTTCCTTCTTTCCTTCATATATATATATATATATATATATATATATATATATATATATATATATGTTTGGTGGATGCTAAAGAACAGAAGCAGAAAGTAGGGAATTTTGCATGAATGACCTGTTCGTTTTTCACGGCCGTCGTCATCGATGTTTTTGCGAAAACCATCGTCAACAACCTCAAGAGCTGAAGCTGAGTTGTAAATGGTGTTCTTCTGCAAGTCTGCGTCCATTTGTGTGGTGTGTGTGTGGTTTCACAAGGGAGAGGAGGGGGGGATTTTAAGGGGAGAAAAGGCCAAGATTTTGAGATTTAATATTAATAAATAAATAAAAGGAATATTAATAATATTATTATATTAAATAAAAAGAAATTGAAAATGAAGGGAGGGTAGACAACAAGAGTCAGCGGATAGTCATAAGTGAAAACAGTAGTCAAATTGTTTACTCCCCATTTTCAAAGGTGGCCGTTGTTTCCTTGAATTTGTCTTCCTTCACTTTAGAAATTTGTTACACACACACACACACATATATATATATATATATATATATAAGGTTGGGTTTACGTGAGACCAGACTGTTTTTGTGAGACCCTGAGACCACATTTTTACACTTGAAACTTCACAGCAAAGACATTATGAAGGTTTAAAAAAGTCGAACATTCACAACAAAAACACTGTGAAAGTTACCTTCACAGCATTTTGCTGTGAAGTTTCAAGTGTAAAAAGCTGGTATCACTGGTCTCACGGGTCTCACGTGATCCCAAGTATGTATATATATATATATATATATATATATATATATGGTTGAGTTCACGTGAGACTAAAAGTTTTTCGTGAGACCCACAAGACCAATTTATGTTCATTGATCAACTTTATAAGCTAATGATCTGATAGTCTAAAATTGTACGGTGACAATTTTGTGATTATTGAGAAGTCTAGTGGCAATTTTGTGATTATGAATGTTCAGATTGTAAATCTAATCCAAGGATTGAGAATTGATCTTATGGGTCTCACGAAAAACCCTTGGTCTCACATGATACCAAGTATATATATATATATATATATATATATATATATATATATATATATAATGAGAGTTAAGATGAGAAACATAAGAAAAGATCTGGATCCTTGATCACCTTTAATCTCAAATCCACCAGTAAATCGCGTTTGATATGGTGATTGATCGTTGCATCTCATCCTATTATGCATTCAATGATGAAGATTCCTTCTTACGTTTCTCTTTTTAACTTTTTTTTTCTCACTATATATCTTGATTAATTAAGTAAATTTATTATACGTAATGATAAAATAACCAAAAGAGAGTATGTGATTAATTGATGTTTTATAAGGATAAAAGAAATAAATATTGGTTGAAAACGTTATGACTGCATACGATATCGATATTATATATCAATCAATTATAATTAGTATCAACGACTCTATATTATGTATCAACTGACTTCATTGGTAATTGATTATTAATCACTCTGACTATTTAATCATTCGGCACCAAATCGTTCAGCAACTGCCAAACAGCCCTTCAGACGGTCTATGTTCAATCATAAATATAGCAAACACAAATATAAATGGCAAGGAACACAAGTCAACTTCAATTTAGGGTTAGAGTTAGGGTTGTTTAGTTGATTATTAAGTATCAATTAATGAGTAAAATATAATATTTTAAGTTTAAAAAAAATTAATAATTAGTAACAAAGTTTGTATGGTTGTATACATCGATATATATATTGGTCCAATTTAATTTGTATGATTGATATGTTATATATGGAACGAAATTAAGAGCATCTTGAACACAGATATTTTAGTGATTTTTTGTGTTAACTTTTTGTTTCAACAAATTTTTCAAATATCTTTAGAAAAATAAAATAGTTTTTTTTTATTATATTTCTATCAATAAATAATTCTGAAATTAAATATTCACCAAAATAAATAATATTTTAATTATATAATTAATATTATAATATTAAAAACAGAAAAGTTATTAAAGTTTTAAATAATCTCTTGAAAATAAAATATTAAATTTTGGTTTCTTATTTAAAAAAAAGATAAAAATGTGCTAAAATTGATGTCCTACTTTACTTTATTTCTAGTTCTAGTTGTCAAAAAACAACAATGTCTTTTTCCCCAAAAGCTTATTCTTTTCAAATTAATGTATCTTTAAAAAGATAAATTTCAAATTTTTATTTAAATACATCAAATAAATCAAATATTATTTTTATACATAATATATATATATATATATATATATATATGAAAAAAAGGTAAATTCAAGAATAATTTAAATAGGGTGATATTGGTGTTAAAATTATATTATATTCTTGGTTCTCGTGATTTACATGATAGATATATAATATATATACATGTATAAAAAATATCGTCCCCTTCAAGTTCCAGATGAAACTTTTACACGTCGTCATTCCCTTCAGGTTCCATCGACGATAACCATCGACAAACTCCTAGAAATCGTCATCCCCTTCAAGTTCAGATCCATGATCTCTATGTTCCACATCCCTTCTTATATGATCTCCAATTTGAGATCTAGATCCATGGTCCAAGGTGTAACATTGAAATATCTGAAAAAGAACGATTAATTTAAATATTTGATTAAACATATATTGAAGTATAAATTCCTCTTAATATATAATTTAACATCAACAATTTACAAACCAAATCTTGCACAAAGTCTAGGTTAGGGACAATTGTTACTAAATCCAATAGTAGTCACTATCTCTAGAGTACAGAAGACGTCCCAAATAGTTAAACCCCTCATGTGCCTTTGACTAACACTCAACTCTTCAGCAAAGTCGCTTGTACCATTCCCCAACAAGGCCTTCATGCACATGCCGACAAGAAAAAGTGTTAGCCCTAAAGCCATGTGAATTCAAACAACATCTTTTCCAGAAACTTATTATTTTCACGATGAGAACTCCTTGCCCCAAGACACTGATTATAATATGGAACCAAAACCCAATAACCACTCAAAATGTGAATAAACTTAATATCTAAATATTGAAAGCATGTATCCAAAACACTAAAAATATGGACAAGACTTGATATCCAAAACCACAAATTATGAATGACACTCCATATCGAAAAACACCACCTTTCAATGATAGGGGACACCTATTTTCATCGATTCTAGTGAAACACAAAGTAAGTCATATATCAAAATTATCGAGTAGCACCTCAAAATCATGGTCCTTGTGTCTAACTCACACGAGTTTCCACCGTAGTACTCAAGGTCACAGAGTTCCACTCTTTATGAGTTCACTTCCACAATATCCCCAATCTTAGTTCCTACTCACACACAATAGAGTTACAATTTCAGAGGTAATAGTCTCGGGGCCTGACTCCATATAAGTTCATCCCACAATACCCCCAATGACTTAGTGCCAACTTTACTGGGCCAAAGCCTAAAAACCAAGGGTTCTGATGCCTGACTGTCATCACAATATCCAGGGTCCTAAAGTCCAAGTGAACAAAAGATGACCTTCATAACACCTACGGTCATGAGTCTGACTCATAAGAGTTCACCTTCAAAATACTGAGACGACCATAGTGCCTACACAAGTACCGATCGCAAAGTGAGAACATCAAAAATCCCCACTTGTCAAACTCGACCGAATCATATGACTATGGATCCATTGCATAACAGTCTACATTACAAGAATTTATATGAATGACAAACATACCCAAAACATGTAATTTCCAATAAATAATCAATATATGCAAACCATGTTTATATATCACCATATATAATTTAAGTTAGGCAAGATCCCAAAAACTCATTTGAACCAATTTAAGTCAATAAAATGCATTTACTCAGTATTTATGCAAATTAATGCTCCAAAAGTATGATTAATTAGAAAACCCATCACAAGTTAGGATAAATCATCACCAAATGAGAATCATACAATTTATACCTCCAAAACGTCCCATAACTCAATAACATGCATTTTTCAAATATCTACAAAATCAATTACACTAAAAGTGCATTAACATATGCAGTAAATCATCAAAAAACCAAATTCTTATGATTTATTTATCAAAATATCCAAAAACCTTAAATCTATCCATTTCTCAAGATTTAATAAATTCAAATGTGTAAAAGATGCAATTTCGTTAAGTACTCGAACAACATTTGATAAATCTCAAGGAAAACACTTTAAGACTCCAAAATGGATATTGTTGGTCCTGGAAGGGTAGTGACTAACACAAAAATATTTGTAGAAGGGGTGACTACCAACATAACATATTTTTACTTTTTAATTATATATGTTTATAAAACAAAAGAATTACAAATTTATTGTAGAAGTTATAGAGGTAAGACCTTATTCTAAATAATTTGCTTAGTAGAAAATTTACCAGAGATTGGAAAACAGAAGGAAGAAATCTTTTGGACATGAAGAACTGAGATAGTATTCAAATGTTGACACCGATTTTGCTCATGAAACTATTCATTGGTAATTCTTATCAAAATATGTAAGTTCCAGTATTTGACAAGGGTTGCCTTTTATAGCCACCATTGCACTAAATGCTGCTATCCAACTTTAATACGTGTCCTCATCTGATTCGTTGACTAGTACATGTTTATACTATTCATTTCAGCCTTTTGATATTGATATACACGTTTGTTAACACAACTCATTCTTCTGTATGTAGAGGGAACAATAAAGAAAATATGGTACCAATAAAATAATAATTTTAAACTTATTTAGTCTGACATCTAAGCATGTTCCCATACGAGGATTAAGTTTGCAGTAAAAATTCGGCTCGCCAAAGTAGTATTTATCAAACTATTTTTGACTTTATTTTGTACTGATCTTCAAGCAGCTAGATGCTAATCCAATCCATTTTGTTGACTATCTTGGCTTCACTTTAATTAGTCTTTGATTTTGTTGAAGACATTTTGCATTTGGACCAATACATATAATAATAAGACTTTTTCAAACAAAATCCTATTCTAATTTTATTTCTAAAATATAACCCATATTTCGGATTCTAGCAAGACTATAAGACATTCGGATCCTAAAAATCCTTTTGAATTAGAATCAAGATTCGAATTTGGTTAAAATCTAGATCCTTCATTCTTTCAGATTTTTGACTGATTCGGATTCCATTAAGGACAAATCTGATTTACCATACCTCGATACATATCCCAATCTGGATGTTGAAGTCTATCTGAATATGTATCTTAATCTGGATGAGTAGTATATCAAGTATATCTTTTTACCCGGATGACAGATTGTATTTGGTAAGGAAATCGGATGTTGAAGTCTATCAAGGTATTGTTTGGGAAAAATAAGCTAGCTTATTTTTTGAGTACACGTTTGGACATTGTTTGACAAACATAAGTTAACTTATTTTTTGAGTACATGTTTGGATGAACATAAATATTAATATTGTCATTTTTTTTCCAATTATAACCTGATTAGTATTAGTTATTATTTATTACTATTAATTATAAATAAATATTAATTATCAATACAAATTAATTATTACTAATATTAATAAGTATTAATTATCAAAAAAATATTAATTACTATTACATTATTAACTAATTTTAATTATACATTAATATTAATCTATTAATTATTCATAATTATTATTCAATATATTTAGTTATCAAAAATAAAATATAAAATATTCAAAACGTTTAGATAAAATTATTTAAAAATTAAAATTATACTTATTTTGTTTCATAGATAATAACAATTGTATTAAATTATTTGTTATAAGCCCGATATTTCTTTTTAACTTGGTGGAAAGTGTGGGATTGATTTTGAAAAGTGAGGAAACGTTGAAGGGTGAAATTTTAAAAATTGGTTTTAGGCTGTGTGAACACGAACGATTCTAGACTGTAAAATTTTAGCTCCGCTGTCGGGGATTGGCGCGATTTTTATCCTGAGATATTGATTTTCATTAAATCATTGGTCATTTATGTCAATCACACTTTTCATGTTGTATGCAACCGCTTAAACACGGTGGATTTTTACCTCTCGATCTTGAACTAGAAAGAACCATTCGAAGACGTAGAACAGGTAGAAATAATCGACAAAATCCCAATTTAAACTGTACCATGGGGGGATAATCGACCTCCTCGGGAGGCCACAGTTAAAATTGCCGATGATAAAAATAGAGGCTTATGGGACTACGCAACTCCCGAAGTGGTCAATTGGTTGCAAGAATAGGTAGGCCCGAAATGACAGCAACAACTTTTGAACCAAAACCGATAATGTTCCAAATGATTTCCTCAATGGGTCAGTTTGGGGGATTATCTTTGGAAGATCCGCACTCTCATCTAAAACCTTTTATAGAAATGACATATCATTTTTAAAATTTCCGAAGTCACACAAGAAGCCTTATGCTTGACACTTTTCCTTTACATATTAAAGGATAGAGTTAGAGCATGGCTAAATTCTCAACCACCAAACTCGATCCTAACTTGGAATGAATTGGTGGAAAAATTTCTAAAAAAAAATCCTTTCCTCTGACAAGTAATGTAAAAATTAGAAATGAAAGTATGGCGTTTCGCCAAGAAGAAGATGAAGCGGTTTCAAGAACCTTCTACATAAATGTCCTCACCACGGAATCCCTCATTGTATTCGATTGGAAACATTTTATAATCGACTTTCCAGTGCCGCTAAAATTATTCTTGACGCAACGGCCGGTGGAGCTTTCACAACTAAGACTTATAACGAGGGCATGATATTTTGAAACGAATATCTAATACTAATACCGAATGGTCAAATCTTGTGCTGTTGTTTCTAAATATGCTTTGGGCATCCATGAACTTGATGTCATCTCTTCTTTAAACACTCAAATTGTAGCTTTAACTAATTTGGTTAAAAACAATTTAAACTTGAATGGGGAAAAATCAAGTTCAATCCATAATGTCAATCCATCTATGACTGAATCTTGTGTCTTTTGCGGTGAGGGCCATTCTTAGGAATATTGCCCCAAAAATCTCATCTTGGTAAATTATGTTGGGAGTCATGCTAGAAATAGCCATTTTCTCCCACATATAACATAAATTGGAGAAATCACCCCAATTTTTTTTGGGCCGGAAATCCTGGACTTCAACCCCCCAGGGTAACCCAAGTCCAAAATCGGCAACAAAATCCTCCGAGATATGGGCAAGGTGCTCCTCACAACTACCAAAATGGGCAACCCTCACAATTACATGTGCCTAGGCAAAATGCATCCGACGGTAATGGTTCACTCAAATAATTACTCAAAGGTTTTATAAACCATACCAATGCAACGTTAAGAAGTTTTGAAACCCAGCTCGGCCAATTTGCCGCCGATCTCAAGGGTAGACCTTTAGGAACTTTACCTAGTGACATGGAAACCCCTAAGGGTAAGGACCATATCAAGGCCATAACTGTATTAAGTGAGGATAATTCAAGAGTCAATAATCACACAAATGTAGCCTTCAAAAAAATGACCCATCAAAACGAGGTTTCACATGCTTTTGATATGTCAAATTTCTAATTTTGAGTCCTTCCAAAAAAGTCTAATCAACCAGCTCCAGATTTGCAGAATTTATCTTTTCTGGAAAGAATAAATACCAAAAATGTGGACGAGCAATTTGAGAAGTTTTTGGACATCTTTAAGCAACTCCACATTAACATACATTTGGTAGAAACTCTTAAGCAAATGCCAAACTATGTTAAATTTTTGAAAGACATTTTAAATAAAAAGAGAAGGTTGAATGAATTTGAGACAGTTGTTTTGACAAAAGAATGTAGCGCACTCCTTACATGCAAAATTCCTCCTAAGTTAAAAGACCCGAGAAGTTTTACCATCTCATGCTCTATAAGAGGAAAAGAAGTAGGTCACGCCTTATATGATTTGGGGGCAAGCATTAATCTTATGCCATTGCCAGTTTTCAGCAAATTCGGAATAGGAGAAGTCTGTCCAACTACCGTGACTCTACAATTGGTGGATAGGTCCATTGCTTACCCCAAGGGTAAAATAGAGGATATTTTGGTCTAAGTCGATAAATTTATTTTTTCGGTCGATTTTCTAGTGTTGGATTATGAAACTGACAAGAATGTCCCAATCATTTTAGGTCGACCTATTCTTGCAATTGGGAGAACATTAATTGATATGCAAAAAATGGGAATTAACCATGAGAGTAAGTGATTAGGAAGTGAAATTCAATATATTTAATTCCCTTAAATTTCATGGAGATGTAGGTGATTGTTCAACCATCTGTGCTTTAGATGAAGATATAGAGATAAGTTTGATTGACACTCCCTAAAAAAGTGACATTGAGGAAAATTTTGAGGACATAATGAAAGAAAAAGTTGAGTTAGAAGATCTAGCAACATTTGAACAACTTGACTTTAAAAATAGAATTGCCCAAGCAGCATCCATAGAGCAAGCCCCAGAGTTAGAATTAAAGTCACTCCCTAGTCACCTTAAGTATGTTTATCTTATGGAGGAGGAAAAATTACACGTAATTATTTCTTCAAAATTAAGTAATGAACAAGAAGGTTGACAGAGGTGTTGAAAGCTCACAAGAAAGCCATAGGTTGGACCATTGTCGACATTAGGGGTATTAGTCAATGTCTTTGCCAACATAAGATAATTATGAAAGAAAATAGTGTTGGAAAGGTACAACTACAAAGGAGATTAAATCCCATCATGAAGGAGGTCGTTAAGAAATAAATTTTGAAGTGGTTAGATGCAGGTATCATATACCCCATTTTTCTAGTAGTGATTGGGTAAGTTCGGTAAAATGTGTACCAAAGAAAGGTGGAACCACGATTACCACTAATGACAAAAACGAGCTCATCCCTACTAGGACCGTGACCGGATAACAGATTTGCATGGATTATAGGCAATTAAATCTAGCTACTAAGAAGGACCGTTTTTCTTTTCCTTCATTGATCAAATGCTTGATAGATTGGTTGGAAAAGAATTTTATTGTATTTTGGACGGATATTCGGGTTACAATCAAAAATAGATTGGGGACTGTTTATGAATTTTCACTTTCAAGAGATTGGAATTTTTATAAACATGTCATAAGTTTCTAACCATTATATTGTTGATTTTATCTTAAGGAATACTTATACGCATACCCATTCTTTAGTCTATAAGTTCATCTCACTAATTTCGTCTTTTAAAGTTTTTTGTAAACAAAAATCCAACTTTTATTCACAAATCAAAACACGGTCAAGAAGTTCATGAAAGTCTTCTATTCTCAGTAGTTCAATCCATATGGAAACTATCTCGGTATTTTACCACTTTATTACTTGCAAGTGATCATAGTGTCGGCGTGCACTTGCACTGCCACTGTGGGGCCTATGTGCCCATTGTGTGAACATGAACGATTCTAGGCTGTCAGTTTTTATTTCAAAAGCTTCATTTAATATGCTTTTAATAAGGAATCATATGGGTTTCGAATTTGGGTGTTTTTGAACGCGATTATGTGTTATGTATTAGCATAATTTGGGTTTTGATATGTTATTATCAATTGATTGAAATAAAGATGGAATAATCAAGATAGGTGTATATTTTGAAATAAGGGTGGCAAAATCAGGAGCAAAGTATATTTTGAAATAAAGGTGGTATAATCAGGAGCAGGGTAAATTTGAAATAAGGGTGGCATAATTAGGAGCAGGGTAAATTTGAAATAAGGGTGACATAATTAGGAGCAGGGTATATTGGGAAAAAGGTGGCTTAATCAAGTGTCTATGAAAGATGAATTTTGATCATAAAAGTTATTGTTATCGCATTTGTATGATGTGATGAGTTGTGTTTATCGCATTAGTGTGATGCGATAAAATGAGATTCTCACATCAGTGTGATGCGAGAAGATGGGTTATCGCATCAGTATGGTGCGAGGAGTTGTGTTTATCGCATCAATATGGTGTCAAGTGTGTTTATTGCATCTATTTGGTGCGACTAGTGGTGTTTATCGCATATGTTTGATGTGATGAAATGTGTTTATCGTATCTGCTTGATGCGATGAGATCTGGTTGTCTCATCCTTGTGATACAGTGAGATGATTGTCTCATCTATATGGTGCGACTAAATGAGGTTTGGCGCGATAAATATTGTTTATATGTTAATTTTTAAAGTTTGGCTTTCCAAAAGTGTTTTGGTGATATTCACCCTGTAATAGCTATCAAGGGAATACTCACTAGACCTTATGGTCTAATTCTCATTTTGTTTTAAAAAATGTGCATTATAGGTCGGACACATTCATAAGGTAATGGGAAGGGAAAGATATGATTTGGAAGTATGATAACTTTACATTTGTGTAAGCTGAATTCATACATGTAATTTGTGAGAAAAGTTTGTAGCTACTTTTATAAGTAATGATGTGTATATTTGGAACCAGTGTGTAACGTTTGTATTTCATGTTATAAGGAATATGTGTGTTTTATGCAAATATGGGATGGAGTGTTACATAGATGGCTATTGAGCAAAGATTGAAGAGAACAAACTTGACAAAGACCAATAGAGAAATTTGTGTCCACAGACCTATATTGCATACCTTTGTACCTTTCCCAGAGATTAGGTTCGTATATTTTGATCATTATATTGGAGAAAATAGATGTTTCAAAGTGTCTCAAATCCCAAAGTACTCAAGTTCAACACTTGAGTGGTTATTAGATTGCATGAATTTTCAAATCGAAAAGGAGAAAATTTTGAAAGAAACCTTAGTAGAGAAGATAAATGAGAGATTTAATTTGAGAAAGTTGGCTAGAGATTGTTGGAAGTTATGTATTCAGGAAGCAAATGTAAAGAAAGTATGTGCTAAAGGTGTATACACCCTAAATGAATTCATTGTGAGAATAGGTTATCAAAAGTTTCTTAAAATATTCAAGCTCAAGTTGATAAGTCTTCTGAATCTAGATCCATTTTTTCCATACTTCAAATCTTAATTCAATTGGACCAACCATCCACTGTTCATAATTCAGTCTAGATAGTCATTCAGAAAGAAGTTGTTCATGTAAATGTCAATAATTGGTTCCTAGCATGCAAGTTTGAAGGAATATTCAAATCGGGTCATGAAATGCAGAATTAACCATATGGATACTTTTGTAAGAGATATTGCAAGCTTCAAAGCTCAAAATCTACTGTTTTTGGAAACAAAGGGAAAACTTATAAGAGTTGTTTATTCTGATCTAAAGATTACTGGTTTGATGAAATCATTCAAAAGGAGGAGCTTTGAAATTCTTGAATTTGATGTAAGTAGAGAAGATGGAAAGGTATATGTTTTCACAAAGCCTGATTACTGAAATCTTCACTTGTCTAATTTGTGGGAGCTACATCAATTGGTGGAACCTAAAGATGATAAACACATCAGGTTTAGAAAAGCACTAGTCTTAGTTAGAATTGGAATTTGTAGAGTTGTGAGATGTGCATGTCTTACAGATTTCCATGTGGTAGTTAAGTTAGGTAAAGATAAAGTAAAATTGTCTGCACCAACGCCTCCTCAAACAATATTGATGATATAAAAATGGATCAGTTATTGATAACCTTGAGGCCAAGGTGGCCAAGTACTCATCAGCCACCTTCAGGTACGTGTAGAGAGCATTGGATATAAAAAAGAAATGTTCTTCCAGATTTGTGTAATAGAAATAATCACATGATAGAGGCTTAGCTAAATATGAGAAACCTAGTGTGGTTAAGGATTGTGCCTACTGTTAGAGACCTTCTCTAATTCAAAGGGGAGACTGAAAGACCAGATTTATGGTTGGAACAAATAAGTCTTCTAAGTTTCAATAAATGTTGATCCAAATCTCTAAATAGTTGTTCCGGAGTTAGAATCTTCCAAGAACTACCAAGTGTAAAACTCTGAGTAAGACGGTTCAGAGTTCGAATGAAGTATGCTCAGAGTTCACATGAATGATGATCAGAGTTCGGCTAGAGTTCTAGTGATGAAGGCTCAGAGATTTGAGTTATTAGATTCAGAGTTCGGGTAGCAAGTCTGGATTGCCTTTCCAGACTTGGGGTGTAGAAGATTTCAATTCTACACTGATCATGCTTTAGAGATCCAAGATCAGAAGACCCGAGGATACTAAAACACGTGTCATGTTCTTAGTGGCCTGTTTTGTACTATCATGTGTAGTTAGCTAGTCTTCTAAGCTGGTGTATATATAGTCTGTTTTTTCTAGTGAGTATGTAACTTTTGCACACAATTCAGTTTGTATCTTTCAAATTTTATTGTACTTTCTCTCTCTAGAATATTATCTCAAACTTGTAACCAGATTCAAGAGCAATGACATATGACTTCTTTGCTCCATGGATGTGTTCTTGATTAGTTTAATTGTTATATTCTTAATCAATTACTCTTTTCTTTAGATCACTGGGACTCATGGCCTATCCCTAGTAAAATTCACTTGAGGGTTTGTAACTTGGGGAAGTATGTGATTTTTGGCGGTTTACGATAATGGCAAATGGGGATTTACGAGGTAAGCCAAAGAAGGAGGGTTTCGATTTGTTTGCCGGAGAAGGAGAGGCTAGTCGAAGGGCTCCTGGAATCATCATAAAGGGGCTGAGGGTGTCTAGATCAAGTATGTATAAATACCTGCATTTGTATGAATACATATATTTTAATATAATAAAATAATAGATAATATATTATAAAAATAATATATTTATTTTATTTTTTAATTGAAAACAAAAGAAATTATAAAAAGACTAAAATACCTTTAAGGTAAGAGACTCTTTAAAAGTTAGTCAGAAAAGATAAAAAACATAACAATTTTTTTTACATAAAACACCATTTAATATGAATTAGGAACACTGAAGGACCAATTTTATTATCGTGATGCCTTTTCTACATATTGGTACATAGAATGCGATTCACAAGTTCAACGAATACATAAAATGCTTTGACTGAAAAAGCGATAGTTTGAGCATAAAGATTGAAACATCTAGTTCCTTTCTACTTGTACATCCTAATATTCTTAGTTCTAAATAAAAAATTTAACAGATTCTCTATAATGTCTATAAAATAGAGAATTAAAAGTTAAAATCATTTACATATATTACATTCAACTTCAACAGTTTTTTTATTTTAAAGATTTCAACAATAATAATATTATTAGAGTACTTTATAATTTTAGATCATCTCAATAAACTTATTAAAAAAACATTATTTATATTAAAAGGGTATATTTTAAATATATTCTTTATTTTATCTTAATTATACAGATGTTAAATATTACCCTTATATCTATTAATTTTACAAATTATTCTCATAAATTTTATATATTCATCATAATTTGTTATCATAATATTTGAACCGAATTATAAGAATACTTTTCTACTGTAAGAATTACCATAACGAATATTTCTTTTTATTTATTTATTTATTGTAAACTCATCCTTATTTAAAATAACTTTTTATTAATTAGAATTACATATTTCTTCTTTTCTATTTACTGTTGTTCTGTAAAACCTAACACCATTAATATTTTATATTTGTTATTTATTTATTTATTTATTTATGAATATACGATCTCATATATAGATAAATATAGATTAATGTCTTACGAAGATGAATGAATTATTTTAGTTGTAGCTTGGATGATCCACATCTCAATTCGGGCGTCAATCAACACATTGAACTATCCATGTGGCTGAGATCCCTCACAGCCTCTCAGCCAAGCACAATCAAGAATCGAGGTCTCGCAATCACTATTTTATCTCATATCTTTCTTAAGCTCGGGAACGGATTCATTGTCGTATGGCTGGCTGACGATTGTCAATTATAACTGAGAATAATTACTTTTCCTTCCTTAAAAAACAAGATTACTTGAATCTATTAGATTTTGTTGTGATTTCGACAAATTCTTTTTAAATTAAATAAATGTTTATTTGCATGCCGTGAATTTTTTTTTAATTGAATGTATTTGGAGAACATAAAAAAAGTTACATAATTTTCGGATTGTTTTTAATTGTATTTATTTTGATCATTGTTTTTTATTAGATAAGTTTATTTGATTTAGACCATTTAATACACATTAATAAATTGTTGTTAGATAAGATAATTGAGATATTCAAACGTTTATGTAGTTTCTTAAATTGATTTTTTCACATGATATTCAGTTTTCTACGACGGCTACTGGAGTGAGGTTGCGTATAGAATAGAAGTAATCGGCGGAGATAGTGTTAATTGCATACTCCGCCGACTTCTGGAGAGAGTTCCGCACTTCTAGTGAAAGATTCACCAAGTGTGAAATCCCATTGTATTCGAGGAGTCAAGGATTTGTTGGGAATTCCGGATCGAAGAAAAGGGAGTTGGCTCGTTTCGTCCTCCTATCTACCCAATTCTCTGTCTTATATTAGTTATAAAGCATCCCTCATCTTATAAATAATTTTTTTATATTTTAGTCTTTTATCAAAAACTCTCAAAATGTTATTAGAATGTTAAAATTTGAATTTGGTTTTATGCCAAAACCAATATTTATTTGGTCTCATGACAAAACTCTCAGGTACCATTCGGGTTTTAAAACATTGAAATTGTCTTTATATGCCAAACCCATATTTGCTTTTTGATCTCATGCCGAAAGCTATATAATTATTACTGTTATCTTCTAATTTTGTAAACAAATAAATCACAAGATATCAAAATGATTTTGTCAAATGGGTGTAAACAGCCCTACGGTTTGTAGAGACTTAAGTAATACATGTGATTCCCCTATTATCTCGAAATCCAATAGATTGAGTGATTTCTTTTCAAAAAGTGAAATATTGATGAAGTAATATCAACAAAACGTAAACATGCAAAAATCCAATATTGTTATGATAATGAAATTTCATGCTTAAAATAATGATTATAAACCATAATTTATTGTTTTAAAAAATCATATATTCTCTATTATTTACGACATCCTCCACTCAGAATGACTTAGGTACCATAAGATAGATTCGTAAAAACATAGGCAAACATGTAAACACCATCAAACCTTATTGACCCTAAAAACTGAAAGTTAAGTAAATACCTTGAAACTTTTTAGATGAAACACCAGTGATAAACATTGATTATTCAGTGCATAAAGTATTCATTTCTTTGCTTATTAGGTAGTTTATTTTCTTTTTTCCCAACCTTGAGTTCTTTCTATTATTTTATTTTTCATTTGTTTATACTTGGAGCTAAATTAAGTATTAACTTGTCTTTGCACCGTTTGAGTAGAAGTGATCTTAACTTGAAAGCACATGTTCTATGTTGCAGCATTCCAACATCATTGAACTGTCATAAAGCGGCCTTTCGGGAAGTGCTTAATGATTCAACTACCGATTTAGAATGAAGACAAATTTTTGCTAATCTGTTGGTTAAAGACCACTACAGCTGGAGAATGGATTTTTGGAGGTTACTTTTGTTTTTTCTTATGATGTGATACTCCCTTTTTAACTTGTCTCCCTTTTTGAAACCATGGCTTTTCCAAAACTTTTGTCTTCTTCCGTGCCTCTTTTGTATAAATAGGACCCCATGGTAGCTCATAAATCCATCCCAAAAACATTGATTCAGATAAGCCATTGAATGCACGTCAACTTGAATGATATGAGAGGTAGACTTGAGAAAGTTGCCGACAAGGAGACTTGTCATTTATGTCTTTCAAAATTCACTCCCGACAGGTTGGTCACTCTTTAAAGTGTCAAAATGCGATAGATTCAGAGATGAACTATCTAGAACACACGCCAACTTGAATGATATGAAAATTGGCTCGAAAGAGTGATTTTTTAACAAAGAGAATTGTTTATCCTTATATTTTGAAGATACCATTTTGTCACTATACCTGGTCCAGATACCACATAGAGATATGGGTTTAAAGCTATAATATAGTGCAAAGGTGAATTCCAAGAGGAATACCTTCAAAATAGATGGTGGAACTTGTTTTGGCTTACTGTTTGCTGTAGCATTCCTACAACATTGTCTGCTGGAATTTGTGTTTACATTTCACCACAAGTCTTACACCCATGCTACCCCTTTATATTATGTTATTTTATCATTGTTAACTCAGAATCAAACTGAAGTCTTCAATTTCATCATCTGAAATCATTTATTTCAGTGGACTCTTATTAAGTCTTTGCTACAATCTCCGTGGACGATATTTGCTTTTTATCACTTTATTACTTGGAAAAGACGACATTGGACCATATTGTATACTTGCCTTGTGGTTCCTTTTATAAGTCTAAAGGTGTGAAAATAACCTACCAAGTTTTTGCCACAACCTTCCGAAGGAATTGAAATACACCAAGATCACATTTGCATATAAACATATATTTTCATACAGGGAAAAGTCTAAGAAAACACAATGGACTTTAATGTTTGGAATGATTAAGTCATTGGACAATTTTTTGGAACAAATAAGTCATTGGACATTCTAAAACATGTTAAATAACTTCTTGGACAATTTTTTGGAACAAATAAGTCATTGGACATTCCAAAATATGTTAAATAACTTCTTGGACAATTTTTTGGAACAAATAAGTCATTGGACAATTTTTTTGAACAAATAAGTCATTGGACAATTTAAAACATGTTAAATAACTCATTGGACAATTTTTTGGAACAAATAAGTCCTTGGACAATCCAAAACATGTTAAATAACTCCTTAGATTTTTCAAAAACCTGTTGGATACATTCTTATGTCTTGTAAAACTAGTTAATGTGGTAAAATAGTAAAAAAGTCCGAAAAAAAAAACCTAATGAACATTCACATTTTGAACGATTAAGTCCCTAAACATTTTTTGAACCAAGAAGTATTTAAATCTATAAAATTAAACAAATATAACAAAAAAGTACTTACATTTACAAAAAAAAAATTACATTTAAAAAAGATTTTTTGATAAAATTTATTTTAATTAAAATAAAAATATATTTAGTCAGTGATTTTTCAAACTAAAAAAAATAAAAAATTTATAAAGAATTATTGATTAAATTTATTTTAATTAAAAATAAAATATATCGCG
>NC_037533.1:1584817-1589696 GCF_001531365.2 Cynara cardunculus var. scolymus
GAAAAATCACTGATAGAATATTTTAATTTTAATTAAAATAAATTTTATCAAAAATCTTTTTTAAATGTAATTATTTTTTTTTTTTGTAAATGTAAGTACTTTTTTGTTATATTTGTTTAATTTTATAGATCTAAATACTTTTTGGTTCAAAAAATATTTAGGGACTTAATCGTTCAAATATGAATGTTCATTGGGGATTTTTTTGGATTTTTTTCACTATTTTACCAATTTAACTAGTTGTACAAGTCATAAGAATGTATCCAACAAGTTTTAGAAAAGTCGAAGGAGTTATGTAATATGTTTTGGATTGTCCAAGGACTTATTTGTTCCAAAAATTGTCCAATGAGTTATTTAACATGTTTTAAATTGTCCAAGGACTTATTTGTTCCAAAAAATTGTCCAATTAATTATTTAACATGTTTTGGAATGTCAAAGTACTTATTTGTTCCAAAAAATTATCCAAAGACTTAATCATTCCAAACACTAAAGTCCATTGGGTTTTTTAGACTTTTCCCTTTCATATATCAAGAATCTTTATACATCTTATTAGTACCTGGATGAATCCAGTATCGCGATCTGTGACTCTCGTCTAAAATCAGCTCACGTTTGTTCCCACAATGTGGTATCCAAATTCTACCTTGGAAACATAGAATCTCTTTGTCATTCTTTGTCAAGGTTGAAATCATTCCACCAACTTTTTCAGCCTTGAATTTTTTTTCTTTGACAGTTTCACCTTGACATCTTAGAATTTCAGTATGAATGTCGAGGATTAGGTTTGTTCTTAATGCAATGACTTTAATTGTTCCACTCTTTTCTTTCTCTTAAGTTCGTCAGCCACCACGTTAGCCTTCTAATGGTGAAAAAGGATTTCATATTCATAATCGTTCACCAATTCAATCCACCGTCTTTGCCGCATGTTTAGTTCTTTCTGATTAAACAAATATTGAAGGATTTTATGGTTAGTGAAAATCTGACATTTGGTTCCTAACAAATAATGCCTCTAAATTTTCAAAGCAAAAACTACGGCTGCCAGTTCCATGTCATGTGTCGGGTATTGTTTCTCGTGATCTTTTAACTGTTTAGAAGCGTAAGCAATAACTTTTCCTCTCTGCATCAACACACACCCCAAACCCAATTTTGAAGAATCATTGTATACCACAAAATCTTCAAACCCATCCGATAACGATAATATTGGAGCACTGCATAGATGGTCTTTTAACAATTGAAAATCTCTACCCTGGTTTTCTCCCATTCATACTTAACACTTTTCCTTGTTAACTTGGTCAACGGTGCAACAATACGTGAGAAGTTTTGAATGAATTTCAAATAATACCCCGTCAGACCCAAGTAATTACGAATTTCAATGGGGGTTATCGGTACTTCTCATTTCTCAATAGTTTCAATCTTTGTAGGATCTACTTTTACTCCTGCCTTAGAAACAATATGACCTAAAAACTAGACTTCCCTAAACCAAAACTTACACTTGGGCAACTTGGCATACATCTGTTCTTTCTTCAGAAGTTTGAGAATTAAACAAAGATGTTCGACATGCTCCTCTTCAGATTTTGAGTATATAAGAATATCGTCGATAAATACAATAACAAATTTATCAAGATATTCATTACATACCTGGTTCATTAAATCCATAAATGTCGTTGGATCATTTGTTAGACCGAATGGCATGACCAAAAATTCATGATGTCCGTAGCGGAATGCTGTTTTGGCAATATCTTCGTCTCTGACTCTTAGTTGATGATACCCTGACCGTAAATCGATCTTGGAGAAATAACTTGCTCCAACTATTTGATCAAATAAATCATCGATTTGTGGTAAAAAAAATATTTATTCTTTATCGTTAGCTTATTCAGTTCCCGATAATCAATGCATATCCTCATTGTCCCATCTTTCTTTTTAACAAACAGCACCGGAGCAGCCAAAGGTGAAGTAGTTGGTCTGATGAAGCCCTTATCAAGCAATTCTTTCAATTGGGTCGTTAACTCTTTTAGTTCTGAAGGTGCCAAACGATGTGGAGCTTTTTAGCCACTGGTGCTACCCTAGGCGTCAAATCAATTCTGAAGTCCATGGATAGAATAGGTGGTAAACTAGTCAGATCTTCTGGAAATACCTCGAGATATTCACAGACAATAGGAATAGACTTTTATTTATCCTTTTCTTTCTTTGAGTCAAACACATAAGCTAGAAAAGCTTGGCACCCTTTCTGGACACATTTTCTGGCTTTCCTGACAAATATCAAACATTTATGATGATCCCGCCAATCACCATAAATCATAATCGGCCATTTTCCCGGTAAATCAATATTGATTATCTTTTTGTTGCATACAATACTAGCTTTATTTTCTGCTAACGAATCCATGCCCACCACAACATTAAACTCTCTCATCGATATTGAAAACAGACGAATTAGTAACCCACACCCCACAATTTCAATTTAACAATTATCAAAAACACGGGTAACAAATACTTGGCTATTATTAGCAGCATCAACTACTAAGGTATAGTCAAGAGGCACAAAATTCACGTATAAACAACCCGCAAATAAAGGTGATACAAATGAATAATTAGCACTATAATCATATAGCACATTGGCATATACTGAGTTGATAAGAAAGGTACATGTTACCACATCAGGGGTTTCTCTGCCTCTTCTTTTTTCATCTGAAAAGATTGACCCTTCGCTATTTCCGACTCACCTCTTCGGATGTTGACTCCCCCACGTGTACTCAAAGTATTTCCACCCAAAGTCAATCTTGGAACTTTTAATTGGGGACAATTTGGTCTGATGTGATCGGGGGAATTATAATGAAAGCATCTTTAAGGAATTCGATAATTTTTGGACAAGTGCCCCGACTCCCTACATTCATAACACTCCTTTTATTCAAAATTACAGTCACCCTGATGCACACAACGACACCTCTGGCACGGTCTTTCACTAAATAGTGGGGCATGACAATTTTCTGTCTTTACAAATTTTGGCCTTCTATATTCAATAGAAGACCCTTCCCATTTCCTCTTTTCAACCACTTTCTCCTCTCCCTGTCTGTTCTTGTTCCTTTCAGTTGTTTCTGTAGCATCTACTGCCAGTGAAAAAGTTGAAGGATTCATGGCAATTATGAACTCTCGTATCGAAGGCTTTAACCCCCAGATGTACCTCTCAACTTTATGAGATTATAATGAAATACCGTGTTCTATAAATCGAGAGTGTTCGATAAATTTTTCAGTGTACTCCCTTATCGTCTGATTACCTTGTTCTAACTTTAAGAATTCTTCTTCCAGTTGTCTAATGGTCGTTTTCGAACAAAATTGCTCTTTAAATCAGTCAACACATTCCAGCCACGATATTGTTTGCAAAATATTGGGTCTTGCTAGCGATTTAACGTCCCACTAATACAGAGCATTTGACTTCAACATTGACACAACAAATCTGACTCTATCCTTATATGAACAATTACTGGTATTGAATACAAATTCAATCTCCCTCAACTAGTACTTTCCCTTCACCGGTTCTCTTTCTCCAGAAAATATTGGGAGTTTACAGGTTAAAAACATTTTGATGTCGCCCCCTCTGGTATTTGTATATTGGATCTGTGGATTTATTTCGATTCTTTCGGTTTCTTAGCCAATATTCCTAGAACAAATGTTAGTATTTGTAGATTGGATATGTGGATTTATTTCGACTCTTTCGGTTTCCACTATAACACCCCAAATCCCCATATTGCATATAACACATATTTCATATATAGAATACATGTTTTCCCCACATAGGTCCTCGATATAAGAGTCTGTAATATAAAATACACTACCCAAAAATTCCAAAAGTACAAGCTCATGCATCCTAGCATCTATGCTTCCAAAACAGATAAACATATAGAGAAGTAATTCACATAACACCATTTCCCTTATAATCATTACCTGCACACATAATTTGAAAACACGAAAATGAGCGTTAGACATGAATGTCTAGTGAGGTTCCCTTCTATGTAATGCAGGGTGAAGATCACCAAAACGTTTATTTCAAATCATTCATCTTATGAAGTAAAATTAAAAACATACTGCCTCGATCCATCAGGCCTCTGGTTCCAAACCACACTTAAAAAATATTTTAAACATCCTTAACCAGAGCCCCTCTGGTCTCTCTTCCAGAGCTTCTGGTTCCTCGACTAGAGCCTCTGGTTTAACTATTCAGACTTAGAAAATATTTCGACAACCAGGACCAGAGCCCCTCTGGTCTCTCTTCCAGATCTTCTGGTCTTCATGACCAGAGCCTCTGGTTGAACCAACCAGACTTAGAATATATTTTAAAATCTAAGACCAGAGCCTCTCTGGTTTCTCTTCCAGAGCTTCTGGTCTTCACGACCAGAGCCTCTGGTTTCAAACCATACTTAGAATATATTTCAACAAAGGACCAGAGCCCCTCTAGTCTCTCTTCCAGAGCCCCTCTGGTCTCTCTTCCAGAGCTTCTGCTCTTCACGACCAGATCCTCTGGTTGTACTAACCAAAACTTCACTCATATAAGTGATCTTTAGATAAACTCTCAATCAATAAGATAGCCTTCTTCATAAAACAAACAATTATAAAAAGTTCATGTTCGACCAGAGCCTCTGGTTGTACTAACCAAAGCTTCTGGTTCAAAAGCTCTGGTCTGTTTTTCATAAAAAGACTAAGTATAGAGAATCTTTTGAAATAACATTTAAAAACAGATATTTAAAGCACTAAGCTTGCTTATCAAAGATATAAAGCTTATTTTCCAAACTCATAAATCCATAAAAGATTTTGCAAAATGAATTAGTATCCAATATCCTCTGATTCTATTATGAGGGTCAATTAGAGCCCCTCTGGTCCTTGCAAGGTATAACCAGAG
>NC_037533.1:1589726-1611994 GCF_001531365.2 Cynara cardunculus var. scolymus
AAACACGAAAATGAGGGTTAGACATGAATGTCTAGTGAGGTTCCCTTCTATGTAATGCAGGGTGAAGATCACCAAAACGTTTATTTCAAATCATTCATCTTATGAAGTAAAATTAAAAACATACTGCCTCGATCCATCGGGCCTCTGGTTCCAAACCACACTTAGTAAATATTTTAAACATCCTTGACCAGAGCCCCTCTGGTCTCTCTTCCAGAGCTTCTGGTTCCTCGACCAGAGCCTCTGGTTTAACTATCCAGACTTAGAAAATATTTCGACAACCAGGACCAGAGCCCCTCTGGTCTCTCTTCCGGAGCTTCTGGTCTTCATGACCAGAGCCTCTGGTTGAACCAACCAGACTTAGAATATATTTTAAAATCTAAGACCAGAGCCTCTCTGGTCTCTCTTCCAGAGCTTCTGGTCTTCACGACCAGAACCTCTGGTTTCAAACCATACTTAGAATATATTTCAACAAAGGACCAGAGCCCCTCTGGTCTCTCTTCCAGAGTTTCTGCTCTTCACGACCAGAGCCTCTGGTTGTACTAACCAAACTTCACTCATATAAGTGATCTTTAGATAAACTCTCAATTAATAAGATAGCCTTCTTCATAAAACAAACAATTATAAAAAGTTCATGTTCGACCAGAGCCTCTGGTTGTACTAACTAGAGCTTCTGGTTCAAAAGACATGACCAACCAGAGCCCCTCTGGTACAACGCTTACCCAGAGCTTCTCTGGTCTGTCTTTCATAAAAAGACTAAGTATAGAGAATCTTTTGAAATAACATTTGAAAACAAAGATTTAAAGCACTAAGCTTGCTTATCAAAGATATAAAGCTTATTTTCCAAACTCATAAATTCATAAAAGATTTTGCAAAATGAATTAGTATCCAGTATCCTCTGATTCTATTATGAGGGTCAATCAGAGCCCCTCTGGTCCTTGCAAGGTATAACCAGCGCTCCTCTATTTCCTCATAATCAATGCTTTTACCCAAAGCATCAACAGTCACGAATTATATTATCTCCAATACCATCACATCATTACCATCATTTCTACTAAAGACAACATCTCTAAATCCTCAAATCACCAAGAAGTGAGAACTCCAATYTGTTGTAACTCTAATAGTTATCATGGTAAGAGTTAGGTGATGCCGAGAACGTCCCACCTTATATCCTCCAGATTATCTCCTTTGCATGATGTTCCACCTTTATATCCTCCTGCTCATTAATATGAAGTAGTTTATCCAAAGACAGACCTCAGTCACATGTCAGAGTGAACCTATTCATAATCCTCAAACCAATATCATGGTTCCAACATAGGTTTATACTCAAAACCTTTTATTCTCAARAACAATCTGTTCTCCCAAAACAGTTTAAAACTCTTGTTTTTTTGTAAACTCTTTCAAACTGTTTTAAAAACCCGGATACTGTTTAATTYTCTCCAAAACAGTTCCAACAATAGATTCAAACAGCAACTTCTCAAGGTTGTTGAAGAACACAAATCTGTTTCATATTTATCAAAACCAGATTCCAAAATAACAACATCATAAAACTGTTAAAAACAGTTTATCATCTTAACTTCAAAACCAATATCAAACTCAACAGTTGATAATCAACGWTAGTTTAAAAATCATAGTTTATACTCAACGGTAGTTTAAAACTCACCTTATCAAACARCTTTCTTGATGAAAATCACACAGCAAAAGCTTTATTCTTAACACRGAATCTTCAAGAACACCTTAACTCACACACAGGTTCTTTTCTAAGAGAGTGACAGTGATAAGGATAACCTTATCAAATTCTTCTTTAAATATCCTCACCTAGGCGGTGGAGGATTTTAATAATAAAACTTCAAAGGCGGTGAAAGTTTTTGTCCAATAGAAATAACTTTGGGCGATGGATTTTTGCATTATAAAATTCATGATTTCTTAACCATGAAGATATAATGATTTCACTCGAATAACTTATCACAATAAGCACCACCTCATGTATGCTTCACACCACATGCATACATGTATAAATCATATGTGTCATTCCATCTTTTCACATATATGCATGCACAATATCATGTTCACATATATAGTTCATGCATTTCTACTTTGGTATGCATATTACACGTAATCCACATAATAAACATGTATAAATTACCTCAACCCAGGTTGTGTGAAACTCGGTTATAACATCTACCCTAGCCGATATTCCTAGAATAGATGTTAGAGTATTTCTCAGCTTGTTCATTTCTTCTGCTAACATGTCCCGAGTAACATACTCAGGATGTTGTGCTGGTTCTTGATTTACATTCTTCTGAATTGTTCACCCTGGTCTGGATGAACTTCAAATTGACTGTTCCTTCTTCTCCCACAACCCCTTCCACGACCTCTACCCCGACCTCTCCCTCTACCCGCTAGTAGATTAGTAGGATTGTTTTCAGGTGAACTCTCCCTTTCATCTAGGCTGATAAGGGCGATCCTTTCAGACATTCGTGATTGACTTGCCATCTATAAACTTTTAAAATCCAATATTCACATAATCACATTCCCAAATATAATAAGATATCCAAGTACAAATATGTACATGTAAATTCATAATTACATTGGCCAGTTGTAATTTGAATTTACCTTATATATCTTTATCTTATCCCATTATATTTATTCCAATGGTTCTACATATGTCAGAGACGCTTATTATACACATAATACAGTTTAAGTCTAGGCATCATGATGGATCCTAAATCCCTTAAACTCAGACCCTGATATCAAACTTGTAACACCCCAAGATTACATTTGCATATAAACATATATTTCCATATATCAATAAATATAATTTACATATTAGATCCCAGTATCTTACAAACGCTATATTACAAAATAGCTAACAACTTTTTCAAAACAACTCTATACAACACATGAATACATAACAAGTATTCAGATACAAAAGAAAAATATGTTAGCCCCATAAACCATGCAAACATATTATAACACTTCACAATTTCCCCTTCCCCTTGTCTTCTGGTTGTTTCTGACCTGTAATTCACATTTTTGGAACATAAAATAAGGGTTAGACCTTGAGGTCTAGTGAGAAATCATTTTGATGCAATTACAGGGTGAATAATCACCAAATCACATTTATGACATCATATTTGTAAAAATAACAAACATGCATCCTTTTAATATAACAAACCTCATTTATTGCATCCAAATATCTAAATAACTTGATAAACACATTTTGAGTAAACTTGTCAAATCATATAGAAGAGTATATAAAGTTCTCACATCACATGGGTGAGACAACCCATCTCCTCACAACACATTGATGTGAGAACCGCATCTCATCGCATCACACAGGTGCGATAAATCCAACTTGTCGCATCACACAGGTGCCATAAGCCAATTTTGTCGCATCACAAGGAATCAATAGACTTACTCCTCGCATCATATAGGTGTGTAACCACACTTCATCGCATCAATAGAATGCGACAACTTTAAGTCATAGCATCACACAGATGTGACAACTCCAAGTCATCGCATCATAAGAGATGCGAAAATAATGAATGTTTGATCAAAACCCATATTTTATAACTCATGATTTTGCCACCTTATCCTGGTATACACCTCTCCTTGATATGCCACCCTTATCCCAGTATACGCCTCTCCTTGATATGCCACCCTTATAACCAAAATACACATCTCTTTGATATTCCACCCTTATTCTATAATGATATAATCATAACAAAAACCCATAATTGTGCTAATTATGGCATCAAAACAGTTTTATAATCAACAACTCATATAAAGAACCATATGGTTCTACATCCAGTTTGTAAATAAGGAAAATTATAAAAAATAAACTCACCTTAATCACAAGAGATGAAGATATGAAGATGAATAACAACAATTTTCCACATAGAAATCACATAATCAACTTCTTCCTTTCCTTCTTATGGTTTTTGTTAAAATCGTACCAAAGAACATACACTGAGAACTTCCTTTTTGAATTTTCTTATATCTCATGCATCATCCCAATGAGATAACTTAGTTATCTCATAATAATGTTAATAACAGTAAGAGACGATGGTTAATTTTAAAAGGATTTAAGCATATAGCCAATTAAAACCCCTCAATTTACCAACATATTCAAAAATAACCCCGATCCTTATAATCGAATAACCAGTTATCATAGGAATACTGTTAACTAGAAACCCTGAAGAATAACGAGACTCCCGAAAAGGAAAATCAAAAATATTAATTACCATGTACTTACCAAACTAATCATATAGTAGAATGAAATTCACTTACTCGATTACAAAAACATAAATAATTTCAACAAAGAAATTCGTGTCTCGAACTTTGTTATTACTATGGAAAGAAACTCATAGAAGATGACGTATTCATAACATTCTTTCTATCTTTCATATATTAGCAATCATACTAATGAACGAGTATAAGTTCGAATATAACCTTTCGAACAAACTCATAAATATACTACAAGTAGTGGAGAGACATAACAAAGCTTTTTTTAATAACAACGTTAAATATGATGGGACAAAGAAAAATCCCAAGGTCAATAAGACAGGCGTTAGAGGTGGAAAAAACTCCAAAGAACAGTGAGTTGAAGGCATTTTTACACATGTGGCATCAATGCACAACATGGGCGAGACTGTGGAAAAGGTCACGATCATTGCAAGAGTTGTAAAAGATTTTCTAGTGTCTGGAGCAGAGATGCAACAACTGCCCCAAGATATTATTAATAGACAATCAAAGAACAAATGCACTAAAGACTACTCGAAAAGGGAACAAATTGAAAATGAACTATATCATATTTGAGATTTATTGAGTATATGTTTTTGAAATTTATTTCAAGTATTAAATTAGTTTCATTTGCATATATAAAACCAATATATATATAACTGTTGTGGGTAGAAAAAATACATCAAAAACAAGTACAAACTCTCAATATTCTCAGTTCCGTGTAGTAATATATCAAGGAGAACTTGAGTAGTTTTTTTGGGGTCTCTCATACAATCTTAAAAGATAGAATAATATTTACTAAACTAAGTGTTTAGAATTCCTCCAACCAAAGTCATAGACGATGAATCTTTACTTCCTTGTTACCTAATGACACAAGATTAATAATCACTACATAACTATAATGGAACCTTGTTAAGATATCCATTTCACCTGAAATCTTATTATGAGAATTAAAAATAGGTATACGTACATAAGCTTTAATGATTATGAAATGAAACATATATGAGAGAAGCTAATATGTTAAACAAATGAATTATCTAGGTTATTGAATCATATTTTATCACCAACATAGAACTTTGGGACAATGACACGTATATGTTGCAGCATGACCACGTGGGACACCATGATCATGACATAATGATCAATTCATTGAAAAATACATACAGATACATCTTTTTGATGAGGCAATTATCCAAATTTCAACTATTGTTTCTACAACACAAGAAGTAACACCATCATCATAATATGCCCTCTCAAACACCTTGAACTTTTGCAAACCATGCTCCTTAGCCAAGACATAAATGAGACCATCTTAAATCCAAGGATATGATATAAAGATATTTCATTCTTACAACGAATACAAGGTGATACTTGTAGACCTATACATCCAGAATGTGGCCCATTCAAGTACTTTATGGTTCTGGTTGTTGCTTCAGCATGATGGATGTATGTCATATTATTGTCTATATAAAATGTTGCATTCACATCACTCCTAGCATAACTTTATGTTTTTTTATGGGCTCATCACCCTAATTATCTCATTAAGTCAATATGACTTGGTAATATTAGAGAAATCACATCATAAGAATTTGATGATAATGCATATGTGTTAAGATCGATCTAGAACAATTGATACCTCCATATGTAAACATAAGAATGGTCTCACAGAAATTGTCATCAAAAGGATATACATGGGAGCTAAAGCATTAGTTATGCGCACCAATTTGCCCACACCTTCATGGGTTATGCAATATTACATGCAAATTCGCTTATTTGTTTTTAGACCCACTGATAGCCAACTAGTCTCATATGTACCAGTTGGTAACTAGATATAAGATGATATTTTATATTTACACGTTTTTGGTTGTGTAGTATATGTGAAAATTGTGCCTCCACAACGCACCAAAATGGATCCTCAAAGATGATTAAGTATATGATGGATATGAGCTCCCAATTATTATCCACTAATAAGAACCCTTGAAGAGTGATCTCTTTGTAACACCCCAAACTCCACATTTGCATATAACACATATTTCATTATATGGAAATATAGTTTGCATCCCAAGGTCCCACTAGTACAAGGATTCCTATATGTACAAAATTTACATATGAAAAATTCCAAAACAAATTATGTACTAACACATGTAATACAACATATATCTTCAAAATAAACAATCTTAAACAGATCTTCAAAAGCAGATAACAAGTTAGGAAAATAATCACATTTTCCCTTTTCCCTTATTATCCCTGGACCCCGCCATTCCTGCATTGCATAAATTTAAAACAGAAAATGAGGGATAGACCAGAAGGGTCTAGTGAGTAAATCTCTTATTTGCAAATGCAGAGTGATAAACACCAAAATATAATAAAGTAACTTTGCTCAGAAATATTTGTAATACAATCCAATGATGCAGTTCTCAATGATATGTATAAAAGAATAAACTCACGAACCATAGTTCTATGACTAAAATACATCTGCTTAAAGATTCAACATTCTCAATATGAAACAGTAATGTAACCAAAGATTCTTCGAATCATTAAACCATTCCTTTGTAAATATTTAACGGAAAGATTTAAGGCAATACTTGCATTTTATGACAAACCATTTTCCCCTTCTCAATAGCATCTAAATTAATATTTCTAATAAGAATAATATCTCTAATTCATCAGGTCACAAAGAAATGATGATTCAAAGTTATTAAATCCAATTAGTAATAATAATAAGAGTTATAATAATATCCACATATGACGATGCCTCCCTTATTCCAAGTACACATCTCCTTGATATGCCACCCTTATTTCTCCTACCAAAACAGGGTTACTTATCAGAACAGACAAAGTCACCACGTCTGAAAGTACCCATTCCCATTTCCAAGCCAGAACAGACAAAGTCACCACGTCTGGGGGAACTACCACTTAAAACAAGTTTCATACCAAAACAGACTTACGTCACCACGCTTGGTAGAAATCGTTTTACAAAATCCACTTCCATAACAAAACAGACTTACGTCACCACGCTTGGTGGGAAGGTTTCCCAAAATATAGTTTCATACCAAAACAGACTTACGTCACCACGCTTGGTAGAAACATTTCCCAAAAATCCCGTTCCAAACCAAAACAAACTTACGTCACCACGCTTGGTAGGAACATATCTTTTTATTTAAAAAGATATAAAATACCCCTTTTCTAAATTCATACTCAAACCCAATAATAGACATTTTAAACTATATAAATGTCTAGAATATTAAACACTTAAAAGTTATCAAATATAAGTTATCCGGACAACACTTGTCTCTTTTGTCAGATTTACTAATCCGGACAACCCTTGGTTGATTAAAGACTAAATCGCATGATTCATATCCGGTTTAAGACAATCCGGACAACACATGATCGGTTAAAGACTAAACCGCTCAATATGTGATCGGTTTATAACTAATCCGCACAACCCTTAGGCGATTTAAGGCTAAACCGCACAATGCTTGGTCGTGTTCATACTTCTCCGTTCAAAACCTTTGACCAGTTTACATATTTCAAAATTCTCACTAACACCCTAAATCGCACAGTACTTAAGTGATTTATGAATAAATCGGATGACTATTATTCGGTTTAGGAATAATCCGGACAAACTTTGTCCGATTTAGACTTAATCCGGTTTCTTTCCAATAATAAACAACATTCAAGTAAAACCAGTAACAAATTTAATGCAAAAAGGTTTAGAAATCACTCACCTTATGAGAATTCTTAGTTTTGAAGAAGATGGCAAAACTTCTTGAATATCCGGACAACACACTCCTCAAATGCTCTCCAAATTTCCAAATGAAGCAAGAAACTTCACTAAGAACTCAAAACCCTCTATTTATACTTTCCAAAAATGGAAAGTCGGCTACCAGCCTTACCCACATACACGAATACACAATTAACCCATGCATATATAATTTCATGCACACACATGCCCATGCATATTTTATATATATATATATATATATATATATATACATAACACACATATATGTACACACACACACACACACATATATATATATATATATTATGATAACCAGATCCTGATTATCACCCAAGGTAATTAATACGTGATTATCTAGTTATATGATTACGTGATAGCATGATAAATTGATACATTTAATCATGTTTGTATGATATATATATATATATGTGTGTGTGTGATATACATGCATATATGTGTATATGTGCATGAGAGTATATAAATATATATGTGTGTGTGTGGTGAGGCAGGACTCATGCATGTGGAAAGGAGGCTGTTATGGCCGACCTTTCCTGTTTTAGAAAGGTATAAAAGGAGGGTTCAACCTACATTTGCATTTTTCTGCTGCTATTTGTAAGAAGTGTTTGAGTGATTTAAGATTTACCGGCTTGTAAGATCAAGTTGATTTCAAGTATCTGATTTCAAAAGGTTTTTCAAGATGAGTGATTTCTAAACCTTTTTACATAAAATTTGATACTGGTTTTATTTGAATGTTGATTATTATTGGAAAGAAATCAGGTATTTGTTTAAGGGTTTTATCCGGATAAAGGGTGACCGGATTAAGTCTAAATCGGACAAAGCTTGTCTGGGTTATTCTTATGTCGATCAAGGGTTGGGCGATTAAGCCCTAAACCGCTCAAGTGTTGAACGGTTTAGTCTTAAACCGATTAAGTGACAAGCGAGTTATGATTGGTAAGAATGGTTAACATTTTGAACTGAGAAGTATGAATACGACCATGTGGTGACCGGATTATTTTAAATCGGTCAAGCTTTGGGCGATGTATTGTCCAAACTTGTTATCCGAACAAAGGTGTTGAAATTTATTCTAAGTGTTAAATCGGTTAAACCTTGGACGATATGTTGTCCGGATTTGGTAAACCGGCCAAGACTTGACCGAAGATGAAGTCCGGCCAAGTCTATGCTGACCAGATTTGTTTTATGCCTTGTGCTTGAAGGATAAAAATTGTTATTTTATCATAAAATAGAAATTTGATATAAATGATTTTGGATTGATAATAATTCCAATGGCTGCGGTTTATTTGGAATTATTTTTGTGAAATGTTTTGAGAGGAAATAAGGGTGGCATATCAAGGAGAGGTGTACCATGAGATAAGGGTGGCATATCAAGGAGAGGTGTACCATGGGATAAGGGTGGCATATCAAGGAGAGGTGTACATTTGATATAAGGGTAGCATATGTATGTGTGTTGTATGATATAACTCTTTCTATTATATCCTTTAAGACTACCGCGGTCTGGAATCTTTATTTCTCTGTGATTTAAAGATTTAGGATCAATGTTCTTATTGGAAATCGTAGTCTGGATCTTATTGAAGAGAAAATATCAGGTTCGGCCAGAAACTTTATGAAAACCTTGTTTGATTAGAAAAAGGTTTAAAAGTGACATTATATGAAACCTGATTGGTTCAAAGGTATGAGAATTAAATAGCTGAGTGCTTAGTTTGAAAGTAAAAACGATCTGGTATTATGTCCATATTTGTTATATATATGAAAGGTTGTTTTCCATAAAGGTTTTGGTGATTTACACCCTGCAATAACATAAAAAGGTAACTCACTAGACCTTTCGGTCTAACCCTCGTTTTGTGATTTTAACTATGTGTTGCAGGAGGTACGGATGGTAAGGGAAAGGGAAAATGTAATATTTTCCTATATGCATTTCTGCATGAWGATTTGTTTTTGATGTACAGTTTTGATTGATTAGTACAAGATATGTATTTGAATTTTTGGACCTTGTATTTGGTTATGATAGATTCTTGTACTACGGGACCTGATCAGTATATAAACATGTATTTCTTTTGTATGAATATGTGTTACATGCAATGTATGTTATGGGATGTTACATATATATATATATATATATATATATATTATGCATATATCCCTATCCATAAAAATACACATACTCACATATATAACCCATGTAAGCATGTATCCACATAAACAATTAATTCACATAATAAATACCTTGGGTAATAACCAGAACCCGGTTATCACACTCTTTACCGCTAGATTTGTAGATTATCACTTTGATGAGACAGTCTGCTCCTTGTTAGGGAAGATATGAAAAGGATTTTCTAGGAGAATGAGTGAAAGTGTCATAGAATATTCCACCCTGTCTCATTTTAATCCCAAAACTTCACAATATAAAGTTGAAATTAAATGAATCAGACTCGATACCTGATACCATATATGTTCAAATCGACAACTCATACTTGATCTGGTTGCTTTTTTTTGGATTTTTAATTTTATTCCAAAAGTGACATGATCACATATATCGACTGCAAACATACCTGTAAGGTTAAAAATCCCAAATAGGGGCCCAACATCGTTGGAAAGTGTGTAGCAACCACACATAGTGGAGGTGTGGTTGAAGTCGTAGCTCCCGAAAAGAAATAGGGGAACTACTTGGTTCAATGAATACCCATCTAAAGAAAGAGAAGGGTAATGCCCATCGATTAATCATCAATGTATAAACCTCTCATGAGATTGTCTGTAATTATAACTATGTCTATGAATCATTAATGGAGGAAGATCTAGAGTTAATATTGATACTAGAGAACAAAGAAATCTTAAATTAACTATGAGAGTGTATATGTATCAATGAACATATCATATATACTCACTGATGATGTATTTGCATATACGGTTGTTCATGACATGATAGAGCACAATGATATCGAACCATGCTCAGTTGAAGAATGTCAATAGAGAACAAATTGACCTAAATGAAAAGAAGCAACACATAAGGAATTATATTCTTTGACAAATGAACAGGTATTTGATTCGATAATGCTAACGCACCAAGTGTAAAGCCTGTAGGACATACATGATTTTTTTTTGTCAAAAAGCATAGTAAGAATAATGAAGTCCTAATGGATAAGTCTCCTTTTGCGCAAGGTTTCTTACAACGCCTTGGATTAACCATCAGAAGTGTTACTATCCCATAAAAAAGTTATAACGGTTCATTAATTAATTAGCAAAGTAGTTTCCAAAGGATTGGAAATGCATCTCATATATGTGGTTACTACATATCTCTATGCGGATTGAGATTTAGATATATATGTTAAATTCTCTAATGGCCTTACATTACTCAATTAAAATAACTCTAAACCATGGAGCGTGTTTCCAAAGAAATTGAAACACTCACTTTATAAATTAAATCAATCAGTGTGAATCTGGTATACCGACTTAAGTGAATATTTGATTGAGAAGGGATATAAGAACGATGGATTGTGCCTTTTTTGTATTTATAAAGAAAATGAGTTCTAAAGTTCTAATTGTCGCTCTATATGTCGATATTATGAATATAATAGAACATCTTGATGAAATAAGATAAATCATAAGCTACTTGAAATATGAATTTGAGATTAAAGATCTTGGAAAAATTGGTTTTGTCTAGCTTTTTGAGCTAGGATACGAATTTTGTGGAATATTAATCCACTCATTTGTGTATGTCCAGAAAATGATTAGCCAATTTAATATGGACAAAGCACATCTGGTTAGTACTCCGATGATCTGTTGAAGTGTTAGATATAAGGAAAGATCCATTTTGTCAAAAGGATGATGATGGAGAGATGTTTGGAGCTGGAAATCTGTATCTAAGTACAACAATGCACCTATTGTACTTAGCACACCGCATTCAACCGTATATTGTATTCTCATTGAACTTGTTATCTATATTTAGTTGAGCGCCAATGCAGTGTCATTGGAAAGATATCAATAATATCTTTATATACCTAAAAGGAGCCATTGACTCCGGCTGCTTCTTTTCCTACAGAGATAAAATGGAATTTAAGTACCTACAAATGATGTAAACGACAAAGTATCAACCCTTATACAAAAACACCAAAGCAAATGTCTTGGTAGGTTTTATTGATATTGGATCTCTTTGACCCATGCAATTGTCATTCCTAAACTGGATAACGACTTACCATGAGAAACATGATGATTACTCTGAATTCAACCAAACAAACTCCTGTAGTTACCTCCTTGAATCATTTGGAGACATATTGCTCACTTGAGACAATTCAATAGCGTATATGGTTAAGAACTATCATTACACATGCTAGAGAAGTGAGTGGTTTACATTCTACCACTAAAAACCCTACATGCATATATGAAGATAATGCAACAATCAAGTAAAGTGTGAGAAGTATGTGGCAGATTTGTTTACCAAATCATTGTCTAATGCTATATTTGAGAAACACGTGGAAGACATTGAATTTCCAATACTTCATAAGCTAATTGATGTACTTATTGGGGGGGGGGGGGTAATATACAGAAGAAGGTTTCACTAAACATATACTATTGATGAGTTGTGCTCTTTACTCACCATCTTATTTTATAAACCTCTTGATTGATGAACGAATCAAGGAGGATAGTAAACTACGAGAATTGTTTATTGGTGCCTTGTACTCTTTCCTTCATCTGAAGTTTAATTTTTCCCATTGTGTTTTGTTTTTTTGGCATAAGGTTTTAATGAAGCAAGAATTATGCACCCTCACCCCTTTGACTCGATACAAGGGGAAGTGTTGAAAGATTATGTGTCATTGTCAAAACCAAGTGACTCTACGAAACTCTCTTAAGTATTTTTGAATTACCATAATGAATATTTCTTTGTTATTGTAAATTCGTCCTATTTAAATGACTTATAATTAATGAGAATTACAAATTCCTTCTTCTCTATTTATCGTTATTCTGTTTTATTTTCCTGTAACATTAAGATTTTAATTATTCTAATTTAGATGATGAAGTAAAGGAAAAATACAATGAACTTAAAATTGAAGAATCATTTTGTAAATATCAAAACCTTAGCAAAAAAATAATATTGTTACACCAAATTTGATGTTTTACTATAATCTATTCATAAACAATAAAATAATGCAAGATTAGTGCATTTAGTGAAGAGAATTTAATACAAAAACTAGATATAATGCAAGATTCGATACATTCATTGGAGATGGTCTTAATATAATATATAAATGATATTCTTGTACGAAGGATCGTCTGAAAATAAAAGTTAAGGTGAAAATAATAAGAAATGACTTGAACCCTTGATCACTTTTAATTTCACAACTTTATATAAACGATTAAATGAAACATCATCAAATGCCGGTTACCGAAAGGAATTAATGTTAATGATTCGAATGTTTAGAAATTAATAAATTATTATAATGTTGTCAAATCATCCTAAAATCCCTCTTTTTATGACCCTTTAGTTTCCAAGATCAAGGGATAGTAATGCATTTAATATATTACTTTACTTTTAACATAAGTTTGGTATTTCATGATTGCAAATATTTAGGACCTTAGAATGTGGTGAGTCTTAGGGACAACCATCAATTTTGGCTTTTGTATGCCACAAGTCACAACTTTCCAAACATTAATGCATTTTTATTTGTTTATTTGAGGTGCAAAGTTGAATCTTATCTTATTTATTTGATTAAGAATGCTTTTTATCTTATTTTATTTTCAATTTAATGCTAAAACAATAAAACAAAATACGAAAACGAAAAAGATGTCTAACAAGTACTATCAGAAATGAAATCTTCTGTGTGAAATTGGCAACAGACAAAAGCCGTCGTATGACGGGTTATCGGGGATTTTTTTTTTTAACTTTTAACTATTGTTTTCATATCCGACAGTAAGCTATCGAATTTGGGCATGGTAAACACGTCGTTAAGCAATTTAAAAACAAAAAGAGTTAATCCTTTAGTGATTAACAAAAATTACTAGCATATACGTGAAATTTCATTCGATAACTATTTTTATGAATGAATATTGGTGTATAAAAATAAGTATTGTCATTGTGAGAATGTGTGTAACCCTTTAAAACCCTTAATTTATAGGACAAAAAATATAAAGTGTCTTATCTAAAGGTGTTGTAATAGGTTTAAATGGACGGTTTTGGATGTCTTAACAAGTTTTTTAGAACATTTTTAATATAAAGTGTCTCATTAGCAACTTTATATGACGCTTTTGAGAAAATGTCTTATAAACTCAATTTTTTATCGGACATTTGTTTTTATAGGACAATTTTTCAAATAGTGTCTTATAAAGTTGTTAATGAGACGTTTTATATTAAAAGTGTCCTAAAAAACTTATCACGACGTCAAAAAACGTCATATAAACTTATTACAACACTTTTAGATAGGGCGCTTTATTTTTTTTGGTCTTATAAACTAAGTCTTACAAAGAAGTCTATTAGGACGCTTAGAAATTAAAAGTATCCTATAAACCTGATTTTGGTGTAGTGTGTATTACTCTAACTATTACCATACACTCAAATATAAATAAATAAATAAATATATATATATATATATATATATATATCTTAAAACTAATTTTATGTTTTTGCAAGAAGCCAATCTTGCTAGAGTTTTTGAATGTTAATTATCTAAAAACATTATTTATGTTTACACAAATTAAAAAAAAAAGTCAACTCATAAATAAAAAAGGAAAGATAATATTTGGCCTACATTTCATTCAAGAATGATTACACTTTAAAGCAATTGGAGTTGAATTCTCCATTCTTCCATAAGTCGGCAGCTTTTCACAAATGCATATAAAATGGTTTTTATATGATTGAATATTTGTTACATTGAGTTGTATAAAAAAACCCATTACAACATCAATATGTAACAATGAGCTCATGTATACATGTGTAAAATAATTGCACCATGTTATCTTTGGGGAATCTCGTTTTGTAAGGAAAACTGTAAATTATGTAGCTTAGATAAAACTTAAGATCGTGTGTGAATTTGCTTTACTTAACTTATATTTCAATCCAAATCTGTTTGGGTATCACGAAATTAACTCAGAATCTCAAATTTGTGTCTCAATTTTGGCAAAATTTTAACCTTCTGTAGAATCGTAACCGTTCATATGTTAATGCTAAGAATAACTCTCCATGAAATGGAAATGATTGATGGAAATAAGTAGCCGATGGTTATGAAGGAGCAGTTACAGAACTAATGGAAAACCCTTATCAATTGATAACCCGTCAATGGGAAAACACCAGCTGATAACGCAATAACTGATAGCACATAAGTGAGTAGTTTTACCATCTGATTCTCATCAGTTGCTACCATCTGATGCATCATTTATCGGAGTTTGCAAACACTGATAAATACCACTATTCTGATACTAAAATCCTAGGTACCTGCTCTCTTATATTTCATTTTTGTTTTAGGGCGCTACCCCTAGAAACTCACAAGGGACTGTGGCCCTCTTGATCTTGCCATATGGTGGCATCCAATGATCACGGGTTTCAGTTAGCTTATACGAGTATGCACTCCATACCTCCTAGCCTGTGTTATAACTTAACTAGCAACCCCCCATATTCTCTTGTGAATCCAGTTATATAAAATAGATCAATGATTTCACTAAAACCACCACCAAATTGTTAAATTACAACAAAATGTAACTCAAAAATTGAAAACATTCGAGCACAACGTCATCCATAGATAATGGAGGACATAGAAATACTGGTTTTCATCTTCTTGGATTCTTTTATTCAAGAAACAACGAGCAGACATCAACAAACATTCTATCAATTATGATTGTGGATTTTGTCTCCAAAGTTAACATCAAATAGAATCTTAAACAGTGTCCAATGCAGGTTATCGTGCTCCTAAACTCGCATAAAAGGGCACTTTAGTCACTATTTTTGATGTGCGTATGTGGCTTCAAAGTTAGACATCTAGGCGACTTTCCCAGCGAATTTAGTCGTATGCGAAGCACTGTTTGTAGTAGTTTCAACATGCAACTTCTTCAATCTTACGTGGGGTCTCATGTGAGTGAATGTATACATGGTGTTTCTTAAAACCCATTGTAATTCATTCCAAATATTGTACTCGACATCATCGATAGTGGACTTCTTGATGGTCTCCTCCGTCCGTAGTTTTTTCCCCTTTGGGTTTTTCACGTAAATACAATGCCATCTCTCACTTTTATTTTTTGAAATGTGCATTGGTACTTCAATTGCTAGGATTATTTGTTCGTTGATGTCTCGATAGATAATTTCGTTTTCCGTTTAAATCGATATGGTTCTTATTTGGGGCATTGATTTTGGGTTGAATTCAGCATGTTTTTGTTTCGACTTTTACAACGATGATAATTTAATTATTTGCTCAATAATTTTTCTGATTCTTCAATATTTTTATGCGTTCTTTCAATTGAAATTAGAGCATTAAATTGTGCTTTCAAGTCGAATGATGTACAGGTCTAGGGAAACTCAAAACGTATAAATATGGTCATTTTATTAGAGGTTTATCATCTACTCTTCTGTGATTCTTGTTGAAGCATATACTCGGAGGTGAGTGTAGTGTAGACGATTTTAAAGAAGAATCTCCATTCATTAGATATATAAGATCACCAAAATTTTGTAATATGCTGCCGAACTTATTCCAAGTGAGCTTAGATTGAATCTGTATTGTTATCTAAGCTCTCTTATTGAATTGCTCATTCAATTAACATCCTCAATATTATGCCTTGAAGAGGACTCGAACCTCCACGCTCTTTAGACGAGATTTTGGGTCTCACATGTCTACCATTTCAGGATTTCATAGCTCAATAAACCTCATAATCATTAAAAAAAATGGGTTTATTTTATCTATGGGCCTAGCAAAATAAAAACTGGGATAGGATCTCCCCCTCTTAATCGTTGCTTAGTTTTACGGTTTTAAATTTGAAGTATGAACTGCTTGAAACTCAATAGACTTTAAGCCTAACACTTTTTCTTGTTGGTATGTGCATTAGGTCCTTGTAGGGGCTGTATTATCAACATCTAAAAAAAGCTGAGTGTTAGATAGAGAGACGTGAAGGACTTAGCTTTTTGGAATGTTTTCCATATCCTTTTGGAGATAACAACTTGTATTGAGTTTCAGTAACACCTGATTCTAATATAGTCTTTTTCACAGGATGTTGTGTTCTTTTTGATGTTTGTCAAAAGTTTAAAATTAGTCCCTATTTTCTAGATTTTGAAGTGGTACAAGTTGGTATCAGATCATAAGTCTGAGAGAATTAAATACTGGTTTAGGATGTGTAAACTAAAACTAGTATTTTTAGTTTAAAATAGGATGCTATGAGACCAACATAAACACTAGTATCAAAAACCAGAACGCTGGTAGCAAGGATACTTATTTATGGTATACCCATAGTCATGTTAAGCCAATGTGGTTATGAACTTCGAGTTACATGTGTTGTTAAATTGTCTTGTTGTGATGATTGATAGGGGTATAAAGTGTATTCGTAGTGGATGATATAAGAAATGATATTCTGTAGCGTTATCACTTTGTATGACAACTAAGGACGGAGATCATGTCACGATGACGGTGAGTCAAGGATTTATAGTCAACTTTGAACCATAGGCTTGTGGAGGAATCGTTGTTAAATTGGAGAAGTTGTAAAATTTAAGTGGTACTTTACGAGCTTGTTTTTGACATCCAGGCGTTGATAGCATGATTAGTTAGCTTTGTTAACGTGGCTTTAGGACTTTACCAAAAATTGTTCAACACAATTTGAGGTTGGGTCATGAAGCTACCAGGAGGTCTCAGATTCAAATCCAATGAGGAATAAAAATCCTCTTGTAGCCACGAAGTTCAAATTCGGTAACTCCGGGCTATCTGCAAAGCAGGTGGTCGTCCTGAGATTAGTTGGCTCGTATACGGACAATTGGTGGCACGAAAAACCACATCAAGGATAAAAATAATTTACAATTATTTAAAATAAAGTTCAAATACATTTAAATTTACTAGATTATTTGAAAATAAATAAAGTTCGTTTACTAGATTTCTGTATAAAATAATTTACAATACATTTAAAAAAAATGATATTGATTTTAAATATTATTTAAATTTTAAATATATTTAAAGTTCAAATATTTTTTTTTCGTGAAGATTATACATGATATATTGAAGGTTAATATGTTGATATTTAGGAGGTGTTTAAGAATGTTTATTCGAAACAACTTATGTTTTTTTTATAAAAGCACTTACAGTACTAAAAAAAGGGTATCACCAACGGATTTTTCTGGCGGAAATTCCGTCGGAATATTCCCGACGGATTTCCGACGGATCCCAAAAAAATCAAACAAAGTCAACGTTTATCCATATCCGCCACAGGTCCCCTATAAATCCCCCACTGAATTTTTTGGAAAAAAATTTAAAAAAATTATTTAAAATGGTTTTTCAACAGATTTGTGACCGATTTTTTACTTATTCAAAACCGTCACAAATCCGTCGCAAAATTTGTCTAATTTATTTAAATAAATTAATTAGCGTTAATCAAAAACAATTTTCGATGGATTTCCGACGGAATTTAATTTTTAATAAAAACAAATCGAATTCCGTCGGAAATTGTTTTTTGATTAACGTTAATTAAACCTTTATATATATAATAAAAAAAAACATTTTTTCTTTTAAAATTTTCGACGGATTTTCGACGGAATTTAATTTTTATTTAAAAAAATTAAATTCCGTCGGAAATTTTAAACCTTTATATATATATATATATATAGGGTTGGGTTCACTTGAGACCAAAGGTTTTTCGTGAGACCCGTAAGACCAATTTATGTTCATTGATCAACTTTATAAGCTAATGATCTAATGGTCTAAAGTTGCACGGTGGCAATTTTGTGATTATTGAGAAGTCTCGTAGCGTTTATGAGTGTTCAGATCGTCAGAGGGTTGAGAATTGGTCTTACGGATCTCACAAAAAGCCATTGGTCTCACATGATCCCAAGTCTATATATATATATATATATATATATATATCTTGTTAGGAAAAAAAATAAAAAAACATTCTTTCTTTTAACATTTCCGATGGAATTTAATTTTTATTTAAAAAAATTAAATTCCGTCGGAAATTTTAAACCTTTATATATACATATATATATATATATGTATATCTTGTTTTTCCGACGGATTTTGCCGTCGAAAAACCATATTTTTTAGTAACGTTATCAACTTATCATAAGTCAGAAGAGTTTAACTTATTCAAAAACTCCTTATTACCGGTTTGGCACCGGTATAAGTTGTTTTTCTAAACACTCAAAAATGTTTATTACCGGTACCACACTGAGATAAGTCAATAAGTTGTTTTTATAAGCAATTCTAAAACCCCCCTAAAAATAGTCATTTCTTGAAATTTTAGAAAAATTGTTTTATATTTTAAACAATGTAAGAAAAGACAATATAAAAGATTTACAAATCCTCAAATCATGGTTTAAAAATGACAAAAAATATATTAAATAATACTTCAATTATTACATTTAATCTATTTTAACATTTGCTGTCATTAATTTTCTATTTGGAATTATTTGATTTTGTTTACTGTTATTTATTTGTTAACCTTTGAACACTGTTCAAAACGTTATTCTAAGAAGTTGTTTAATTTCTTATGTCTGATTTATTAAGCGGTATGATCATTTAAACTGTTTTTTTTTTTAATTTTAGAGACATTTATGTTTTATTGTTCTCTTATTTGGTAAGAAGTTAATCAACCTCTTATTATTTTCCAAACCCTCAGCAACGACGTTTCTTAATCAATCATTTATGTCAATCAATCATTACCAAATCGATCCTCACCTCTTACAATTGATTTATTTTAATAGGAACTAAATGTGTTAAATACTATTAGTGGCATGTTTTCGTTTAAATGAATGTTAATTATCTAATTTAGATATATATATTTCGTAATGATGATGAATAAATATGTGAAATTGTATAAATTTATCTATAAATTCAACACTATAATTTTTTAATGAGTAAAATAGATAACTTAAATTAATTCAGACATTTATCATTTTACAAAAACAAACAGTCTTATTGATTCAGATTTTTCAAACTTCAACACCACCTCTTGTCAATCAGAAATGAAATAAGACTTCAGACTTAAGCAACTTTTAAAAAACAAATGTCACCTAAGCTTTTGGTTCTATTAAATTGGGGTAGTTTAACCCATAAAATACGTGAAGTAGTTTAATTGGTAAAATCTTAAGTCTGTATTTTAGTGGTCATCAGTTTCAGTCTTTTTAGGGATATTAAAAGATTTATTTAACTGTTAGCTTCAGTGGCTTCATGAAATCAGTTACATAGACGTCCATGGTTATAAAAAAAAGTTGGAAGCTGAGATCACGAGATGATATATAATCACAAATCAGATCCTACGGAATCACAAAAGACTATTTATTTTCTACGGTTTTCTTACTTCATATTTCAATAAATCGGGGACCACTCTCATTCCCCATCCCCATCGTCATCCCTTTATTATTTTCTCGTAATACAATTATCATATTCCTAAATGCACATACTCCACACAAACATCATCCCTGATAACAACTGCTGCAGACATTAGTCAAAAAGTATCTTCACGTTACAATCTAACCACGAGTCTTGATCAACTTGAATAATAAATAAAGCTCTAGATGTCAAATAACTAAACTCCACCACAACCAGGGGACCGAATTCCATTTCGGTGGGTTTGTTCCAGTAGTCCATCGATTTTTATTTCAGATGTACGGATTGTCAACATTACTAGTTGTCAAAGTATAGTAATATCGCGACAAAGGGGACCACACTTTTGGGATCCAAATCGATGCTCGTTTATGATTTGCTTTTTTTGTTTCAGATATCTAATTTGGGTTGATATTAGTGATGATATATTAATAATGGACTAAAAGTCTGATTTTGTATAGCTGCCGAATCACAATGATCAATGGCTAAAAATCAAAAGAATCTCTAGAGTAATATGGCGAATGAAAGGGTTTTGTTGACTTTCAAGTCGCGATTAAAACGTACGTCATATGATTAACCAACAATTTGACGTACATTTCATATGTCTAAGCATCAACCAACGGGTTACTAATGTTCATAACCATTAAACTGATCAATTGGTTTTGGTTTGGGTTTTTTAACTATGTGCAGTGATGGTAAAAACGAAAGTGGGTTCTAACCCTCCGGTTTCGTCATGTATGACACAAGGTAAACGTAAAAATTGTTATAGAGATATTTTAAGTAGAATTATAACTAATCGTAGCCTAGAATGGAATTAAAATGGTGGGTGCTTACAATTTTAAACTTGAATTCAAATGGAGGTTTTTTAATAGCGGATGCAGACTCGTTTTAAGTTTAATCTAGCAGCCATAAATGTTTATTTGATTATTGAGTACCCCGAGTATCACCTAGATTGCCACAAAGAGAAAGGCTAAAATACCAAACTTTTCGGTCTGAATCAAACCTATTTCAAACCAGACCATGACGTCATCTGGTCTGGTTGGATTAGATTAGAATACTGGTCTTTAAGCAGTCCTATTTTTTTAGACGAACATTCTATGACCATTCTCCTTTGGGATCGGTTTGGTCAAGACCTTGTCAAATTGGATTGTACCATAACCATAAAGTTTTAACATAATCAAATTAATAAATGTAATTAAATCGTTTATAAATTAAAAAATAAACCGACAACCATTAATTAATGTACGCTTTTTGATTACTAAGTTTTTTTTCTGTATTTTTTTCATCAAAATACTATTATTTTAGCTACTGTTTTCACATATGTTTATGTTTATATGGTAAAAAAATCTCATGGAAAAAAAAAAATTATTCACTTAGTGAAATGAAAACTTTACAAAAAAAGTTTCACATTATAAAACAAATATATGTGAAACAATAATCTTAAATTCTAACATTTGATGAAAAACAATCATGCAAAAAAAATTAACCGTTTCTCACGGGTTTGTAACTTTTTTATGGTTCTCATTTGATTTAACCCCTATAATATATATATAAGTCTGGGTTCACGTGAGACAAGAATGTTTTCGTGAGACACGATTTTTTACACATGAAATTTCACAACAAAATGTTGTAAAGGTAAAAAAAACCTGAATCTTCACATCAAAAACACTGTGAGGGTTACTTTCACAGTGTTCTGCTGTGAAGTTTCAAGTGTAAAAATCGTGTCTCATGAAAACAGTCTTGTCTCACGTGAACCCAACCCTATATAT
>NC_037533.1:1613324-1626140 GCF_001531365.2 Cynara cardunculus var. scolymus
AATTGAAATGAATACCATGAACATGAAATAATAAAAGAAACATAAAAATCTCATGAACAATTAGATGTATCTTTTAAGATTTGTAACTCCCAATTAATTATTGGGGGTTACAAAAATGTTGAATTACCAAATTACCCTTATCATTAATTTATAATTTAGATTTGAACCTAAAGTGAAGAAAGAATGTGATTGATCAAGATCGGTTTCCATAGTTTGTACCATATGGTTGGTTTCTATTTGAACCAACCTCTATATATATATATATATATATATATATATATAAACACAAAAGTTGTATAAAATCCCCAAATTTAAACTGAAAATTGAGAAATTTGATAAAAGCAAGACATGAATCCAGACATTTTGTGAAACGGCAACAATGTTATCATCTCTATTATTACAACTTGTGTTATTAGTTTAGTTTCAAAAATTATAACCGCACCCACATAAATATATATCAAAAACATTTTACTTTATCCATTACGACATAACTATGAAGCGGTGGCCTCGGCCACCATATTCCCATGTGCCACTATATTCCGCTACATAGGTCCGCCCTTGTTCCATAGTTTCCTAGAAATAACATCCACTGTAATCTTAGAGGCCGTTTACCAAACACTTACTTTCATGAAATTTAACACTATTATTTACTTACCGGGTAAGATTTTAGTCCACCAAAATGACATCGTATGCAACAACTTACCCGGTAAGGGTCTACCGTAGTAAGAGTCGTCGTCCTCACTTACCGGGTAAGACTCTTGGTCCTTGTCTCGCTCTTGAAGTTGAGAGTTTATTAGAAAGAATATACATCTAAATAATGCTCAACTTGATCACTTAAAGAAGTTAAAACTGATGAACAATATAAAAAGATTCAATACAACAGATAAAATTCAAGATGAGAACATAAAAATGAAGACGTTAAAAGAATTAATTTTTTTACGATGTCATAGTTTAATCAACTTTTATTTCTCAAGATCAATTATAAATAAATAAAAAAAGAACAGTTTAAATCTTTGCCCAAAAACCGGTTAAGAACCAACCTCGTTAATTATTTATTTATTTTTTTGCCAAAAAGGACCGGTTATTCTAGAAACACCAATATCCCATAAATGGTCCACTCGAGGTGCGTTTGGTATGGACATGACATGACATAATATAGATTGTTGTTTCACATTTGACATGACTTTTATATATAAGAGACAGGAACAGAGTGGAACACAGCGGAACAGGCGTGTTCCACCCCCATCATGTGGAACATACTTATATTTTACTAATATGACCTCAAAATAAGACTTAATTCTTTTCTAAAATATCAAATACACCTTCCTTTTTTTACATTTTATTCGTTTTTAATATTTTATTTATTTTATTTTATTTTATATTTTTTAAACTTTCACTATACTGTACTTAAAATAATATTTTTATAGGTTTCTGTAGTTGGTTAATTATGTAATTTATTCAGTATTAATAATAAAAAATCATATAGAAAAAATATGAAATAAAAAAAATTAATAAGTATTTGAACTTTTTAATTTGGTGTCACTTTAATCGTGTTGATGAAAATTTTCTAATAATATATTTTGTTATAAAAATATTTATTTTATTATATAATTTAATAGATTACAAAACTTAGTCAAAATATATAAATAACTCGTTAATAGTAAATTAGTCATTTTATTTGTTTTGTCATGTTCAATTCTGTCTTACCAAATTTTGAACAGTTGTTATGTCCAGTCCTATCTTATAATTGTGTCCTATTCTGTCTCGATACCAAAAACACCCTTATAATTAAGGAATAAATTGGATAGAGGGGGAAGGTGAAGGGGAAGGGGAGGGGGAGGGTTCCCCTGTTGATGTTTATACTACTAAGGATGAACACTATGTTGTTAATTACGACGTTGTTGCATGGTGCAATAGCAAATTACGGACTAAGGTAAAATTACAGTGGTCAAATTGCGATGAAAATTGCGTTTCCGATATTAATTTGACCGATATTTGAGATGAAATCACGGACTGATATTCTGATATTTTAGCTTGAGCCTCTTTAGAACTACGTGTTATTTTTATTTTTTGGGCTTTTATTTTGAATTTTTTTGACTTGGGCTTGTAATTAGATTGGGCCCTTATCAAACATTCGGTTTATAAACTTAACTTAAAAGATTCGGTTCGGTTCGGTTTGTAATTTATTTCCAATATCGTATCCTTCCTTACTGAGTTCGACGACAACAACAGTCAACCAAGAAAAGTTCGACCTTCTTCTCCTACTCCCAATCTCCAGTGACTTGACGAAAGCTTTTGCTCCCCTCCACCTTCTACTTCACCGTCGATCCTCAAGAGCTTATGTTCCGGTCCACCTTCTTCATCAAGTTCTCAACAGCTTCTTTTCCAGCATATAGATGCATAGATATATATATATATATATAGGGTTGGGTTCACGTGAGACCAATGGTTTTTCGTGAGACCCGTGAGACCAATTTATGTTCATTGATCAACTTTATAAGTTAATGATCTAATGGTCTAAATTGACGGTGGCAATTTTGTGATTATTGAGAAGTCTCGTGGCGTTTTGTGAATGTTTAGATTTTCAGATTGTAGATCTAATCCAAGGGTTGAGAATTGGTCTTACGGGTCTCACGAAAAACCATTGGTCTCACATGATCCCATGTCTATATATATATATATATATATATATATATAGGTGGAGGTTCAAACGAGAACACCTCCATTTTACGAGAACACCCTTATCACATGTGATAATACGCGTGAGGAGACCCTGTGATATGCGGACGACGTGTTCTACGACCTAGCCCGCGCCAAAGGTTGTTTGCGTCTATGATTTAGCATCACATATGATGGTCTTCATGGATTATAGTATCATATCAACAACACCCTTATCACATGTGATAATACATGTGAAGGGTTTAGTGGTGTAAGGACGACTTGGCCCGCAACCAAGATCGCATCGAAAATCGTCCGCGTCTCTGATTTAGTATCACATGTGTATCATATGTGATGGAATAATAGTATCACATGTGATTGTCTATAGTAAAAGAGTGTTCTCACGTTCTCGTAAAATAAATGTGTTCTCGTTTGAACCATTCCCTATATACATATATATATATATATACATATATATATATACACACACACACACATATATATATATATATATATATAATTCTAAGAAATATTATATGAACCGCTATTTTTGGATACCATCACTATAACTGATATTTCAAATATGGGTCTTCAACGCAATTTTATATTTTCACCACTATAACAACATATAATGAACATTTGGATCTTGGAATATGAGTCCACCTTAAAGAGACACCTTTACAAACACACCATTTCAAATACGCAATGTCTTAAAAAGGACTGTTTACCAGACATTTATCTAATAAAAACTTACTGGGTCACTTATCTTACGAGATAAACGTGACAATAATCAAAAATCTTACCTAATTAATGCTTACAGGGTAAAATGTAGCATTGCTTTTTTTTCAAAGACTTAGAATCTTATCGCTAAGTTAAGTGAAAGTGTGAACTCTCACCCGCTATATGATTAGCTGCTAATTCGACACTCTCACTTACATTACCAGTAAGATTCTAGGCCATGAAAAATGGCATCTTATGCTAAAATTTACCTAGTAAACGCTAACAGGATAAGATTCCTTCTTATCCTCACCCTCACTCACTCACTGAGTAAGCCCTCTTATCGGGTTAGATTCTCGATCCTTGTTCCGTTCATCATATAAAGATAATTGACCTGATAAGTGCTTACCGGGTAAGTGTTTGGGTATACGGTTAAGAAGCCATCATGCTCCTTGTTAATCCTCAATACAGATAATAAGCAAGTGATGAACCATACGTAAAACAGGAAAGTTTATTCATTCAGGAATAACATCGAACAAGTGGTGTGCAAAAAAAATACAAGGATAAACCAATAGGCAACTGTCATAGACGACCCATTCCATAACATCAACACAACTAAAACCATGGAAGAAATTAAGCATCCACGCAAGCATTAACTGAACATCAAATTAAAATTTAACAAGAAAGTAATCCTACTCAGATACCGCCGGCGACGAAGAAGATGAATCTTCAACGACCGTATCAGTGACGAGAGTCCACTCCGGAGGAAGAGAAGGCAAAGGTGGGTAAACGGCGGGGCCACGGTTTCTGTCCCACGCCTGAGTCTTCCTAGGCCTTGTTTTCCGGTGGTGTGCGGTGGCCTTCTTCTGCGGCCTCGATGAGCATTCTATCACTAACCCCAGACTGTTTCCATGACCGTAACCAACTGCAGGCGGCGCTACACTTGTCGTACCACCGGAAAATCCATGGGATGGTTGCCGGAGAATAGGGTTGGGGGAGAAGGCAACGATTTTGACACCGAAGATCGCCGAGACCGACATCCTTTTTCGACCGTTCGTAGAATGGGTGAGGATCTGAGTGGATTCGTTGGGTTATCCAGTTACATTCAGTCGACGACGTCGTTCTATATGAAATTTTTGTGAGAATAACTGAGGAAGCCCAGAAAGAGAAAGCCCAAATGGTTTTAACCCATAAACAATGATCTTAGACTTGGCCAAATTGGGCCGGTTAAGTTCGGCAAAAAATGGGGAAAGTTATTGTGAGAAGTGTAAGAAAAAATCTGAATTTTCAATCATTTTAATTTCATATACATTCATGAATTACGCTTTAGAAGAGAATTGATCTGGTGCATACTGGTGCACCTCATTAGTGTTGACATTTAATTATGATTGATATAAGTATATGGAGATATCTTCTTTTGCTTCTCACTATAACTTCTCTTCTCACAGGAACCCAATCCGATTACGATCAGGTTAAAACTATATAATGGAAATTGATTAAGGGACCAGATTTTTAGACCCGTTACGAAGGCTCGGGCTGGAAAAATTGATGATGAGCTTCTAGAAGAAAACGCTAAGACGAAAGCAAGAGAAATCAATAATTAGACAAAATGAAGATTGAATTGATGGTTGAAAATGAAGACAAAACGAGGTCCGTTAAGTATTTGGGACCAATTACATCTGAACCATATCGGTTATGCATTTTTCTGGAAGGATTCGGAGCGGGACTTACATGGCTGGTGCCGGATTGTTTTCAGGTTAGGCTCCAAAGGTCAAAAGTGTCTGGAGGTTTCAAGTTCGAATTCAAGAAGGAATACAAATCCTCTTATGGCCACGGAGGTTTAAATGTGATGACTCCGGACTACCCGTGAAGCAAGTAGTCGTACTGAGATTGATCGACTTGTATAACGGGTTGGATATCCGGGTAATAAAAAAATGTAATTGGCTCTTTTGTTTTTTGTAATTTTGAATTTGAATTAATTGGCTCTTTTGATTTTTGTAATTTTAAATTTGAATGATGATAAAAGAAAATGAGAAAGAGCAGGTAGTATGTGTTGTATAGCAGGCGCCACCAACTCATCACCCACTCAACACATTGTCAAAGATTCAAGTTTCATAAATTATTATTGTTATTATTATTAGTATTTAGTAGTAGTCGTGAAATGTATCGAGACACATCTTGATTTCATTATTTTGTTTTATTCTTTTTTTATGTCGATATAATATGATTTTATGTGGTTTTGAGAACATGATAATGTTTTATTTTTGAATAAAATATAAATTTGAAAATATCATAAAATCTGAAGAAGAAAAATATCGATATCAATATCAAATTAACATTTTTTAAAATTCTTGTTTTTGATATAATTTTCTTAATTCAAAAATTTTTTTTATTATAATTTAATTTAGGTTTAAATTATATGAAAAGAAAGGAAAGATTTGTCCTAACTTGGGATTGATGCATCACTAAGTATACTTCCAACATATCGTCTAATATGCACTTCTTTGGAAGGCCGTTCAATCCAGTAGTGTTGTACAGAGCTACTTATAGAGCAATATTAATTACACTTCGTTGCAGAAATCCAATTTGATCTTCCATCTATACTATCTTTTAATTATTGTTATATTTCAATATTTGATTATCAGATCTCTCAAATATATTTTCTCTCTGAAGTTTTATTGCTTCCAAAAAAACTCATTTTCTAGAATCTCACTTTAAAGTTGACTTTTGTGACTCTCTTTGCATATTAAATCTTTGTGGAACAATATTTGGTATTACTTATCATTATTACTTGTTTTAGACGATACTTATAAGTCATGTATACTTGCATGATTTACTTGTTGATGTAGCCTTTTGATGATATAGTTATCCAGACATCAAAGGGGAAAGGGAAATTGTAAAGAGGTATTTTTGCTTGCATGGGATGTTAGGATAACATGTTATCTTTTGTATTGAATATTTGTTATGTATACAAGTTTTGTATGGAGATTTTGTAAAAAAAAATTGGTAGCTACTTTGTAATGTAGCTTTTGTAAATAGTGGGGACCAATTCTTTAAATTATATTTCTTGATATATGAAAACATATGTTTATATGAAAAAATATGATTCCAGATCGTTACAAGTTCATACATGAAGGTTTAACAATTATATGTATATAATGTAGTACAAAAATGTAGGTTCAATTATATATCAAAAATATATGTTAATAGTTACTTAATAAATTGTTTTCAAAAAATTCGTGTTCAATACTTAATAATAATACAACATTTACAAGAAAAACTGACACTAAAATGACGAGTGTAATATGAGATTTTAGGTTTAATTATTTTGTACTGATTTTAATGTTAGAAATGATACGTTTATTTTTATAAATAAAAAACTTTAAAGAATTTGTTATTATGAACGATTAAGTCTATAAACATTTTTTACAACAAATAAGTCATGTATTTTCTAAAATTAATTAAAAAAATCCAATAAAATAAAAAGTAAATTAATTCAAAAAAGAATTGTGTAAAAAAGTTAGACCATGACAAACTCAAGACACTACTACAAGTATGGGGTGATAGCCACTAAAATTTAAAACACTTCAAACCACACAATAAAACATACAACTCTAAAAAGTCACCACACACCTCATTCACTTTACATTAAATTAGGTAAATACTTTAAAAGAATTCATCTATTTGTTACGTCAGATTTTTATTAAATAAAAATTATCTTTAAATACTTATTTCAATGGTTAAATCTTTTTTAAAAAAAATCTTGTATTTTAATTCATTTATAACAAGTTGTGTATCCGTGCAATGCGACGGGAGCAATGAATTTTAACGATTTTGAAGTTTCACTTGTTTTATAAGATGAGATTTAGATTTGACGATGATATGGATTATACTTGGTCTTTGCATATTAATACAATTTGAATAAATAAGAGTTATGGTTCCAATTACAGTCTATTGATGAAAAAAATTATATGACAGTTTAAAATCCAATATATTTAAACGACTCCATAAATGTATTCGATTTACACCAAGAGCAAAGAACCAAGAAACTTGAGTTTTAAGRTAAACACWCAAAACCAATAAAAAAACTACAAATTTGACAGATCATAAACCATGAAAAGACAAAAAAAGATGGGTTTTAGAATGAAATTTYAACTGCTTACCCTATTTCTTGTTCAGAAACTCAGATTAAAATTGAATTAATACATGTATATATATATATTTCAAAAAAACCCAAGAACATATTAATTCAAAACATATTATACAGTGCAATTTGAACAGCCTAACCCCAAAATATATAGTATATATATAAATAAATAACTATAAAAGTATAAATCGTAAATATTAAAAATATTTTTTCACAGTATATATAATATATAATAATATAATTAAGTCAAAAACTATTTAATATTAGACTCATTTTGAAGGTATTAACGAGACGATTATAATGGTGTAACTTGTTAAAATAAAAATGTATTTTTTAAACATGTTTTAATTGATATACGATTATGTATGTTAATTTGATAAAAGTTTAAAATGAAACATTTAAAAATAAAGGACGTAAAGTAAATTAATTAATTAATTATAGGGGTACAAAGTGTAAATTTAAAATTATAATTTTAAAAAAATCTGTTGTGAGAAGGTGAGTGTATGTGATGAAAGGAGGGAGTGAAAAAGTGAAAAAGTGAGTACAAAAGGGCATTTTGGTCATTTAGTATTTTAAGATTTTAAGACTTTTGTTAAATTTGTTTAATAAGATAGTATAGATACACATACATAAATTTTTAAACAATTGGCATCCCCCAAACTTTTAGACGTCCAAGGGGTCGTTTACCTAAACACTTACCAGTAAAATTCAACACAATTGTTTACTTACCGGCTAAGATTTTATTCCCTAAAACGCATCGTATGCAACAATTTATCCCGGTAAACGCTAACCATGGTAAAAGTCTTCGTCATCACTTACCAGATAAGACTCTTGATTCTTGTCTTCGCTCTTACCGGGTAAGATTTTTAGTCCTTGTCATATTCATCCGGTAAAGTAAAGTAACTTGATAAACACTTACTCGGGTAAGCGTTTGGTAAACGGCACCTAAATCATTTTTCAAGTTATTGCTCCAGTGGTTAACTTTTTCATCAACTAATTCTCAACTTTTTGTTTTAAGTTCTTATTTTTACCCGTTGGAGATGCTGAACATCCGCAATAGTCAAGTCTTTAAATGCTTACTCCAATGGTCAAAAATTTCAAATACTTATCTAACAATCATTTATCATACATCACTTATCTTACTATCTAAGCATGCCATTACTCATAGCAAATGATGCTACCCTATCAGAGTTGAGATAAAACGGGTATACATCGGTAAATACAGTAATTTTCTCTTCACACACATCAACATCAACATCAAAACCTACTTTTTACATTTTCTCAGACAAAATACACTTTTAGCAACAACCATTTTTTTTTATCTGACTTTCTAAAAAAGGAAATATGATAAAACAAACAATCCCTTTGAATAACCAACCACCAAAAAGATTGAACACAAAAACATTACTTCTCCTTGAAAAAACCAGAAAAAGAAGACAAAAACCACACACCTAGTTACAAAAAACCACAACTGGTGCACACTCTCCTTATGTACAACTCTTGAAGCATGATGTACAACCCTCACTCAGCCTTCACACTAAATCTTCTGGCTGGCAGAGTTCCTTTCTCAGCCTTTGGGAAAAAAGCCTGCACGCATCTATGCTCAGATCAATCGCCGCCGACAATGCCACAAACGCCGCAGCATCCTCCGTGCAGTTCACATGCTGCACGCTCACCTCCACCATCATCGCCGCCGCCTTCCTCCGTCCTTCTCCCTCCACCGTCGCCGCCATCACAAAACCTTTGTATGCACAATACGGCCACAACCCATACCCAAAATCCCCACTCCCTCTCGGACTACACACCGGAGACGTCACATTTGATTTCCGACCACTTCCGCCGCCGTTCCCGGCCCCTATGTCGATTACGAACTTCCCACCTTTGCTTGAGCTCAATGTGGACTCCGCCAGTACAACGCCGGCAGCGGCGGAGTCCGGGATTAGTTCAAAACGGTAACCAAGGCCGTCATGGGCACCACGCTCACGCCAGGCCTCGAGCCGGCCCCATGGCTTCCATGTTCCGTCGCCGGGACGTAAGATGAGCCAACAACCAGGGTTCGACCGGCTGACACGGTCGGAACCGGGAGATGCGACGAACGGAGTCACCATTGATGCGGCGGCGACTGGTGATCCAGAGAGATCGTGGACGGTTACCGACCATCCTTTTCTCTCCTTTCCCGGCCGTTCTCTCTCGCTTCCGAAAGAACTCAACCACCCTCTTGAACCACTGGGCTCTGACTGTAACGATCTGAAACAAACGATTGAAAAAGGAGGATTAATTTTTCTATTACTACAAGAGATTGAATCTACTTCTACCGTTTGATGAATTAATCCACACTTGAAGCAAAGAACATTACAGTGAATCAAAACATGCTTTTGATTCTCTTAATCTGAATCAAATCTAATGAGAAAAGCCAGGGATCTTGTTCAATTTAAGATTTATGAACAGGAAAAGCAAGCTTTTTAGGTTAAATTAATTGTAATTAATTTATAACAGTAAAAGTTGAAGAAGCATAACAATGGCGGATGAATCTAATTCCATCTAGGGTAAAATTAGAATCAAAATCCGCCGAGTGAAGTTTTAATGTAAGAAAAACAATACCTAGATCTATGATTACGGTCGCCGGCGGTGGTGGAGCGTAAGCTGAACTTGCAAGTAAAAACCGGTTGCCGGATGTTCCCTTGGATTTGAAAAACCTGAGGACTACACACCGGCTCACCGTCGAATTGGAAGACGAATCTCGGATCTGGCTCCGCTTTGACATTCAAATGAAACTGCGCGCTAGAAGAGCTTTTATCGGCGTCTTTGCCGACAGTGATCCATCCATTGTGATAGACGCAAGCTTTGCTCTCCGTTCCGGCGAGATCCAACGGCACAATCACTTTCCCCAACAACTTGCCGGAGCTCAAACCGCAGCTACTTCCTCTCCGTCCAGTAAAAATGGATATCTTCAAACAAAGCTTTCCGGCAAAAAGAGACTTGGCTACAAGCTTTTCGAGATGAGACTTGCTCAAATGGAAAGTCGCAGCTAGGGTTTGAAGTTCAAGGTTGTGACTCTCCGGCGGAAAAAACGGAACAACGGCCGTGTAAACCGGAAAGTTCTTGAGCTTGATCTTGCAAAAACATGGCGATGAGGATGGGTGAATGACGGAGCGAGCAGCTTTTGACGCAACAGGTATCCTGAGGGCTAGATTGCCGACTGTAAGGCGAACAAAAGGACAGGGGTCCATTATTCGCCGGCGATTGAAAGGGCGACAGTGATAATGTTCAGGTTAAAAGGAAGAAGAAGAAAGAGAAGCCATGGAGAAACGTGAAGATGGTGATTGCCATTTTTGGGTGAAGCTTTATTTGTTCAATCTGAATGGATGATTCTTCTTCTTCTTCTTCTCGTCGTAATCTTGGTGCTTTGATAACTGAAATTAGTGCTTTTTGTTTCTCTTTCATCATAATCTTATATGTACGGAAAAAGCGTGAGTGTGAGTGACTGTGTGTGTGTGAGGGATTTTGCAGGTTTGATCCTTTCATTTTGTATTAGTTGTCCTTTTTGGTCCTCAATTTTAAATCAACTTTATTATTTAACCCTCGCAATTCATATTTAAGAAAAAAAAAAGGTAGACTAAGGTGTCGTTTACCAAACTCTTACATGAGTAAGTGTTTATCGGTAAAATTCAATACTATTACTTATTTACAGGGTAAGATTTTTTAGTCTACCAAAATGGTATCGTTTGTAACAATTTACCTGGTAAGCGTTAACCATGGTAGGAGTCGTTATCATCACTTACTAGGTAAGACTCTAAGTCCTTATTTTCGTTCTTATCGGGTAAGATTCTTGGTCTTTGTCATATTCATCAGTAAGGTAATGTAACTTGATAACCACTTACCAGGCAAGTGTTTGATAAACGACCCCTAAATACACCCTTTATATTGCTAACTACGTTTCTACCTACTAATAGTCTGTTTGGCTCAGGTTGAGGCATGAAAATGGGAATGAAAATGAAAATAATTTTTTTTCTCACACACATCAATAGCTAGATTTACTTTTTACATTTTCAATACATGATTTAAGTTAACTCTAACATAAGTAGAGTTACATATAGTAACACCAAAAAGAACTCGTACAATAATTGGTATATGGGCATTAGAACAGGTTCATTTGAGAACTGTTAGTATTTTGAAACTGTAAGAACCAACTAGTCATGAATTATTTATGATGAATATTATGAATAACAAAATGCATGATGTTCATGATGAATAATGTTTAAGTATATTCAACATGAATAATTTGTTCTCAAAATATTTACAGTTGCTAAATGAACTTTCTTTTATCGGCATAATCAAGTGAGAATTTCAAAAATGTTGAGAACCATGAGAACTAGGGGTGAGTAGTGGAACCGGGTACCCGGCTATGGAACCGGAACCGCCTTGGAACCGCCGATTTCGGAACCGAAACTGATATGAGTGGTTCTGGTTCCGGTTCCTAAAATACGGAACCGATTGAGAATGGTTCTGGTTCCAGTTCTCAATTTTTCAGAACCGTTACCTGCCGGGTATCCGGTATTTTTCAATAAAAAATAATTATTATTTTTAAATACCAAATTTATATTAGGTTTACATCTTCATTCTTCATCTTCATTCTTCATTCTTCATCTTCATTCTTCATCTTCATTCTTCATATAAAATGATTCGTATTTTTTCAAATTGTGTGTTCATTTGGATTCATAGTATGTAATCCTTAAACTTTGAACATTTACCATTATAATATGTAATCGTTAAACTTTGAACATTTTTTATTAGTCTATCATGGTTTATAATCGTTAAACAATATTTGTAACCATTATTCTGTATAATTTGTATTCTTGCTTATTTATTTAGTATTTTGACAATGTTTTATTTTTTATTTCTAAATAACAAAATCTTAATATTTTAGGAAGCGGGTACCCGGAACCGGAAACGGTTCCCGGCGGTTCCGGTTCCGATTCAAAAATTTTAAGAACCGCTCTAACCGGTTCCGGTTCCAATATCTCAAGAACCGCCGGTTTCGATTCCGGTTCCTGTCAAAAAGGGCGGGTACCCGCCTATGCTCACCCCTAATGAGAACTAGTGAAATATGTGATGTTTCATGTAGTATTATTTCACATTGTGAAACAAATGATAGATGTTTAAAGTTTTATCTTGTGAAACAAATATATGTAAGACAATATCATAAATCTAGTCTTAAATGAAACAAATGCATGTGAGTTCTTAACATTATTTAGGTTCTCACTTGATTTGTTATATATATATATATATATATA
>NC_037533.1:1627505-1632201 GCF_001531365.2 Cynara cardunculus var. scolymus
AGAGAGGAGATTTTAAAAATACCTAAAATGCCCTTTAATTGAATTTTTAAGTCAAATTACCAAAATTATCAGTTTCCTAATTTATCCATTGATTCGTGGTTGAGATTGGTTCTCACAGTTACCACAAACAACTCAGTTCTCCCTTGAATGACCCCCTATATATATATATATATATATATTGTATGTGTGTTTGTATTTGGTTATTAACAACCATTAAGTTGTACAAAAATGTTATAGGTACTTCAGTATTAATCTAGTATTTAAAAAATAACAAATGAAGAAAATACGTTGTTTTTTGATCTAACACCCAGAAACTTGACTTAAATGAGAAGAAATATCCAAGTTGGGGACTGAACAAGTAAAATCATGAAAGTTGATAATACAAAAAGTTAATGCATGTTTGTGAAAAAGTCGGGACAAAATCGGAGAGAAAAAATGTTTTTTGTGAATGTGTTAGCAGTAAAATATGATGGAAAACCATTTGACGTCAGTTTTAAGCTAAGAAGAAGACCTTAAAGCAGTCAATTTTATAAGAAAGCGTAGTAAATATTGTTGTGCCATGATCAATGAATTAAGGTCAGTATTATGAAGTACATGTTGTTTACACGTGTTTTAAAGATAGAAAGCATGTTGGGAGTGTCGTACAACATGTGATGTCGTCAAATTTCTTTCCTAAAGATTTCGTAATAATTCATAATAAACTGTTCATTCATCAAATTTATAGACGATGTGTTTTTAGAAACATTGAGATGTTTACATATTATGTTTTGAACTATCTGACACGCTGATGTACTTTGAGATATGGAATTTTGCTATACATGAATATGATTTTTGTATATGTGTGCGTTCACATGTCGATACGCCTATAATGATGGTGGAACCTGTAAAAGTATGAGTAGGCTGGTATTGTTGGATAAGACCTATATGTCGTGTTAAGTTATATAGGGACGATTGTATGATGGAGAAGACCTGTGTATTATTTTAGATAACATATGCCAGAGATGATCCACACCATACAGTATGCAAGTTGAGATATCATAAAGTACGTTGTTTTGCATTTATGCAAATGTTGTGATATGATTTACATAACTGTTTTACAAAGGGAACTATGATTTGCATTGTGTTACATAATGTCATGGTACGTTGAAGTTTGTTAAGGATGTTCTAAGGGGAGGTATTCTCATTCAGTTAGATGTGACATTTATATTACATTTACGATATGCTTACAAGTGCTTCTAACGTGTATGCAATATAAACAGTTATTTTACTGATGGATGTATCGTCAAGATGTAACACCTTATGGTAATTAGGGGGCGTGACACTGGATGTAAGTCTAAACCAAGTACACCAGATGGAAAAAGATGAATTCGGTTTTGATTAAGGGCGTTATGATTCAATGGTAGTTAAAAAGTTTCGAAAACAACGGGCTTATTTGGTTCATGATGTCGAAATCATGATAAGTTGGTTTGTTTTATATTAAAATTACCATCAGTTATGAGATACGTTTATTAAAACAACACAGTTGAATAATGTGTTAATTGTTTTTATGTCCCTGTCTTAAGAATCTTGAATTTGAATATAATCATATATTCATTAATACAATAAGACGTTGCTTATGATAAATTTTTTATTTAAAGAAGTATGAAACCAATCTAAAGTTGGTCGAGTGGATCTTGTTTTAAAGACGGTAAGATTTTAAAAAGATGGGGAAAAATGAAGAGTGGTTGGGCTCATAATTGTCGCTCCATTTAGAACAAATAGAGAGATATCAGTTGTTATGCTCGATGTCTTATTGATTAAGATAAGCAAACGATTTTGTAACGACGACATGCTTTTATTTATGTAAATAGTAAACATCCGTACATCGCAAGCGATATGATATGAGAGTATGTGTCTTAAATGAGGGTCATATACCCCAAAGTACCACCCATTAATTTGATGCACATGATAGATTGGAACCTATTATGTGTACTACCTAAACCGTTTCTTGTTTTTTTTGCATCTATTTGTCCCTATTCAACTTTGCAAAAACCAAACTGCGTTTACTGGTTGCAATACCTGGTGTTATTTGAAGTAAGACGAATGTCGGAAATATGTCTAGATACATACAGAGTATGGTATAACGAGGATTCGGATACAAMGTTAAACAAGCTGATGATTTAAGTTAGGCGATCTCGAATGGATACATCACAACTGTCTACAGAAGTTGCTTTTGCCCCGTGTATTCTTTTAATTCAAATTGGATATAGTTAGAAATGTCTAAAATAAGAAACCCATTCAGTATGGTTCAAAAGTTAAATGAGTCAAACAGTTGTTTTTGTGAAAATAAGTCGCAAAGTGGCAATAACTACTGTATCATAAGGCAAAAAGTCAAAGAATATTTCAAGATGAGATGTAGTATCTGATTACACGTTAACATAAATAGATGGGATTGTGTCTTCTACAACAAAACATGGATTGGAATTGAGTTAAATTAAAGCATTTCCAATAAATCATCTACAATTTCTTTAAAACAGAGAATCAAAAGTTAAATATTTAATTATATTCTATAACTTTATCACCCCAGAGTTGTGTTCTGGTGAAAAGGAGAATTAAGTTGAAAATCGTAAAAGTGATCTTCACCCTTGGATGCGCATTAGGATGAGATGTACCGAGATGAGATGCATAAGATAATCCCCGTATCAAACGAGATTCATGGGTGAGTTTGAGATTAAAGATGATCAAAGGTCCAGATCCCTTATTACACTTCTCATCTTAGCTCTCATTCTCACATGATTTTTCGCCTATCATCCCAGTACAATTTTTAAAAAAATTATATAAAATAATAATAATTCAATCTCATTGGTCGGAACAAATAAAAAATTTATTTTTCTCTCGTTTCATCAAGTTTTAAATAATTTTCTTTATTTTATAAAACAATACCGAATATATGTTAAAGAAAAATAGAGAACAAAAATTTAATTTTCTTTATTTTTAGAAAATCAAAAGCAGATGTTGTTAAGATGTTAGCCTCTAATAGGTTGCAGATGTTACATCAAAAAGATATGGGTAAAAAAGAAAAACTGAAAGTTGTGGGGGTAAATTTGATGTATTTTACAAAGTTTTGGACCAAATATGGAAATGAGGTCAAAATAGAAGGACTAAAGTTGAGGAAGTATGTATTAGGTGGGCATGGTATGGGGTAAGTTGGAGTACAGCTGTGAATTAGCTGTAATTATTTATTTAATATTTGTTTTTTAAAAATTAATTGCCAGCCGGACTGAAGTTGATGGTGTCTTCCCACTCCCACCAACTATTTAAAAAAAAAAAAGAGAGGGTGAAAAATGACAAATTTGCCCTTGTCTCTCTGGGGTGCAGCAGATAAAAGGTGGGTCCCACGTTCCTCTGATACGGTGGTTTCTGGGGGAGAATCAGGCCCGTTGGTTTGATAGCGGGAAGGGTCACGTGTGGACTGTGGAGGGGAACTCAATTACAATTTTGGAAAATTGACTCAAATAAAGATTTTAATTATTTAAATTGATTTTTTAATTTTTTTTAATGAATTTATCTAAATATTATTACATATTTATATTATATTATAAATCATTTGATAAAAACTTTAAAAAACAATTATTTATGCATAAAGTATTGTATATTGATATATATTATTTAAAATTCAAGATTACAAGTAATTATACATAAGTACAACTTATTAAAACTTCATGTTTGAATTCGTGTAACTGACTACGGATAAACATAATTAAATAAATGATAAACATCTCATTTTAAAATATAAAAAATCTAAAATATAATTAAGATAATTATCGAGTTCTAACAAAATAATTAATTATTATATTTATAAAAAAATTATATTATTAAATCAAATATAAATTACTTCGTTACTGAACCTAAATTAGAATTATAATAAAAAAATTGAATTATAAAATTACATAAAAATTAGAAATTTTAAATAGTTAATTTGATATTAATATCGATATATTTTTGTCAAATTTTTATGATATCTTTAAATTTATATTTTATTCAACAAAAAAAACATCATCGCTTTTTTGAAATCACATAAGACCATATTATAACATCGACTGAGATAAAGAATAAAATAAAATATTAAAATCAAGATGTATCTCGCTGCATTACACGAGTACCAATTCTATTGTAATATTGTGGATCCGATTAAAAGACAAAAAAAATCAAATTATATGTGACACTGTTGCAATTGCCGATTTGGTCGTCGTAATTACGTATTTGGGTTGAATCTGATAAATTTTTGTCTTTTAATCAGATCCGCAATATTGCGGACAAGGTGACATTTTGGTAAACCCGATAGAGAAATTGCTAGAAAACCAATTTGAATGGGTGAAATGACAATTTGAGTCAATTTCCCAATAATGTTTTAATGTAAACTATAAATGTATTCGTGGAACACAATGAGATACATACCGATTTTAATATTTTGTTTTATATTTGTTTTTTTTTTGATTTTATAATACGGTTTTGAGAAAATGATAAAGTTTTATTTGAATACTATATAAATCTGAAAAGCCCATAAAAAATTTACATCGATATTAGTATCAAATTAACGATTTGAATTTCTAATTTTTTGTATAATTTTTTCAGTTCAATTTTTTATATAATTTAAATTAAAGTTTAATAACAAAATAATTTATTTTATATTTAATAATATAATTTTTTTTATAAA
>NC_037533.1:1632301-1636855 GCF_001531365.2 Cynara cardunculus var. scolymus
AAAAAAAAAATTCCGATTTTTCGTTTCATATTTCTGTCCTTTTTGCCTCATATTTTTAGGGGTGTTACAGAAAGAGAAGTCCAAAGTCTTCCTTTTTCAGACTTAGAAGTCTGAACTCTGAAATCTTCTACAATTCTGAAGAGTACAAGTCTGAAAAGTCATTCTTCAGAGTTAGCTTACTCGAATTCTGAAGTCTTTAACTCACATGAACTCTGAAGTCTTTTTTTTTTCAGACTTAGAAGTCTGAACTCTGATTTAATGGGACTGATTTTATACTTCAGAGTTATTTCAAGAGTACAAGTCTGAAAAGTCATTCTTCAGGGTTTTATTTTAGAGTTATTTCTAGAGTAAAGTCTAAAGAGTCATTCTTCAGAGTTAGCTCACCCGAATTATGTAGTCTTCTTTTCCAAACGGAGCACCATGCAGAGCCTCTGCATAGTGCATGCAAAACTTCTGGCTTGCCTATACAAAGCTCTGAAGTCTGAAGAGTTTTACATTAGAGTAATTTCAAGAGTACAAGTTTTGTAATAAACTTATCTAGACTTTGAAAATAAGTCTTTAAGACTTAGACTTAGCCTTGTAAGCCAGAGCCCCTCTGGTTGGTTTGGTTTCTGGATGACTTTGCTTCTGGTTGTTTATTTGAACCTTGGAAAAATATTCCAATCCATCATAAAAGAAACCAGAGGAACTCTGGTTGATCTTCATGTTTAACCAGATGGTCTCTGGTAGTAACTGGAACTCAAATTCTTTAAGTATTTAATATTTTTTTGACCCAGAGGCTCTGGATAGACGAACCAGAGGCTCTGGTTGACCAGAGGGCCTTTGGTTGGCCTTGCTTTTGGGTTGACCTTGCTTTTGGTTGGTGAGTCCACAGGGGCTCTGGTTCTTAAGGACCAGAGGAGCTCTGGTTGGTCTTGTTCTGTATGATGCAAACTTTACCATGAGTCGTTTTCAAAGATATTGGGTATATGAATAACTCTGAACTCAAGGTCTTCAGACTTCGTCTTCATATTTGACAAGACACTCTTCTAATTTCAATTTACTGATATAGTTTCATTTCTAAATTCAATTTTATTCTAGGGTTAACTTCATTTTAACTAATTATTGATATGGTTTCATTTCTAAATTCAAGTCTGAAGAGTCATTTTTCAGAGTTATATTTCAGAGTTATTTCAATAATTCAAGTCTGAAGTCATTCTTCAGAGTTTTATTTTAGAGTTATTTCAAAAGCATAGGTCTGAAGTCATTCTTCAGAGTTATTTCAAGAGTACAAGTCTGAAGAGTCATTCTAAAGAGTTAGCTCACCCGAATTCTGAAGTCTGCTTTTTCAAGCTTAGTTCACCCGAACTCTGGAGTCTTTTTTTAGACTAAGAAAAAGAAGTCTGAAGTTTTCTTTTTCATACTTAGAAGTCTGAACTCTGATGTCTTCTTCAAGTCTGAATAGTACAAGTCTAAAGAGTCATTATTCAGAGTTAGCTCACCCAAATTCTGAAGTCTTCTTTTTCAGACTTAGCTCACCCGAACTCTGAAGTCTTTTTTTTTTCAAACTTAGAAGTCTGAACTCTGATTTAATGGGATTGATTTTATACTTCAGAGTTATTTCAAGAGTACAAGTCTGATGAGTCATTTTTCAGAGTTATTTTCCAGAGTACAAGTCTGAAGAGTCATTATTTAGAGTTAGTTCACCCGAACTCTGAAGTCTTCTTTTCCAGACGAAGCACGATGAAGAGCCTTTGCATAGTGCACACAGAGCCTCTGCATAGTGCATGCAGAGCTTCTGGCTTACCTATGTAGAGTCTGAAGTTTGAAGAGTTTTACTTCAGAGTTATTTCAAGAGTACAAGTTTGAAGAGTTATTCTAAATATATATATATCTAAGTTTAAATTCAATTTATTGATATAGTTTCATTTCTAAATTCAATTTTATTCTAGGGTTAACTTCATTTTAACTAATTATTATTGATATAATTCATTTCTAAATTTAAGTCCGAAGAGTCATTTTTTAGAGTTATACTTCAGAGTTATTTCAAGAGTACAAGTCTGAAGTAACATCGTACTTTCGATGACCATTCATATTTGTAAGATAAGTTACTGACATGATTTAATTTTTTTAAATTACCCCGTGTAATACACGGGATCGAACATAGTGTGTGTGTATATATATATATATACACACACACCCACCCACACATACATACATACATATATACATTCGAGATGACTACTATGAAAACCTTGTATTTGTTTAATTACTTCATAATTTTGTGATTCACCAAAAGAATTCCCACGACTTTCCAAAATACCAATTACTTTAAATTTTGGATATTATAGTTTCACTATGTGAAACAACACATTAGTTCACATCTAGGTGTTGTTCACACTATGAAACAAAACAAAGTCATTGACATGAAACACTAAAATGTTGATTCACATTGTGAACGACACAATATGAAACAATGTAATCTTGTTTCATAATGTGAAAAAAATAAGTATTTTGACTTGAAAAAACACGACGTAAAATACTGACGTTTTTTTCTCTCCATATAATGAAACAATTTAGGATTGCTTCACAATGTGAAAAAAATTTGTGCCACTAATGCGAAAACGTCATATGAGATATTGAAGTTTTGTTTCATACACTGAAACAACACATGAGTTAAATCGACCAATGATTTTTAATGCGTTTCTAATTGCCATGCAAGATTTCTAAATAAACCAAAGGGCCTTTGGTCTAGCGGTATCGTAGCCCTTGGCCTTCTAGGAGGTCAGGGGTTCAAACCTCACCATAGGTGAGGAGGGTGTGTGAGTTTATTTGTTGTATTTGCCGTATATAAATATTATATACTTCAAAAAAAAAAAAGATTTCTAAATAAGAAATTGTGTTGGTTGTGATTATGATTTTTAATAGAAAACTGTTTTTTGGTAATTGATAATGTTAAAATCAGTATTTTTTTACTGATGTGACAGTGAAAAATATTATAAATTATAAGATATAATTTCTTAACAAAAATTGTTTTATGTCACATCATGTTTTTTGATGTTTTGTGAAGTATGTTTATAAAAAAAGAAAAAGAAATTAGGTTATATTCGAATATTCAGTGGGTTCGGGTGCCCAATAAGCAAACCCAACCCAAATCCTACAATCCTACTTAATTATCGGTTTCGAATGTCGTTGATGTTCGGATATCCATATTTAATGGGGTTCTCGATTCGGGTAAGGTCGCGTAAGTCAGTAAGTTCGGGTTTGCACACCCCTAACTACAATGACCTAATCCATAAAGAAATTTTCCGAGGGCTTCAATCCATAATTTTTATATAACCACGTAGATTATATCTATATTTACTCTATTTACAATTTTGCTTTAAAAGAAAGCGCAAAATGCATGAAATAACAACCCTTTCATAAGTTTCCTTATTATAGCATTGTACTTTCGTTTTTCCTTATTATAGCATTGCACTTTCAATTTAGTTTTTATTAAGGTATTGTACTTTAAATTTTTTTATCAAGGTATTAGCATTGAGTTACCTTTTAAACCGGTTCCCTCTACTGACATGTCAGACTTAAAATGATGTGGAAGGCATGCACGACATGCTTACATGACATTAAAAAGAAAAATCCTCTTAGAACGACTCTAAACTTTCCCTTATCGTTAATGTGATCGAATCTGGTAAATCCTTATCTATTCAGACTTTGGTTATTTGATTGATCGGGTTGATATTATATTCAATCTTGAGGTTGGGATGGTATCGTTATCATGTGTTCTTCAAGTCCCAATTGCATCTTCAGTCGTTTCCTTTTTGCTTTCAATATGATTTTCCCTTTTACATTTGGATTCCATAAGCTTATCGGTGCAATTGTTCTGGATGTTCTGTTGTTTTCTCTCTCTTTTTATTTTTTACTTGCTTTATCATGGATGAAATGACAAATATCAGTTGTCAAGTTGAGATAGAGTTTAAAGCAGATGTAGCTGCAACTGATGTGCTTTATAATGGATTAACAATTGTTTCTATTTCCTTTTTTCTTACAAAAAGATTTTGCATTCTCCCTTGATTACGATCGTATCTGATTAACTTATCTTTTATCTGGGATTAACTTTTATCTGTTGCTTATTTTTTTTCTTTATCTTTACGATAACATCTATTTGTTACCTAACTTATCTTTTATATGACATTCCCCATGAAATAGTGATCTTTTATAAACATGTTTAATTTCTTAAATTATAATTTTTGGTAAACATGTTTAAATATAAAATGTCTAAATAATAAAAATATTAAACTAAAAAGCAGATGTAATAGGAGTTGGGGAAGTTATAATAAAATAATTTACTGTAATAACAAATGTTACATCAGCAATATGAGGATATGATATTAACCGTATAATGATGAAATTTAAATTAAAAGGTTACCCAATATAATAATGAGTAATTTTTTAAAGCATAATATTTTAATAAAAAATGAATTAAAAAAATATTGCTATAATTTATACTATATTATAAAGTATTTGACAAAAACTCTTAAAGACCATTTTTTATGCACGAAGTACTGTTTATTGATG
>NC_037533.1:1638240-1664709 GCF_001531365.2 Cynara cardunculus var. scolymus
TTTTTTTAAAAATTCGGGTTGGGTTGGTCGGGTTCATCGGGTTCATCGGGTTTTTGAGCACCCCTAATTGCAAGAGTATATTTTATAAAGAAAAATAAAAATAAAACACTATTAAGAAATATTGCTTGCATTTTAACTAAAAGAAAATAAGAAAAAGCAGAAGGAAGAAGGAAAGCTGTGGTTCACCGAAATCTTGAAATGTTAAACTCAAAAACCGCCATGGTCTTGCTTCCGAACCAAGCCCTGAATCTAATGAAGGCAAGAGAGAAAAGAAAGAAAAAAGAAATCAAATCTTCTATTTCACTTCAAGCATGTACTGGTGTCAGCTAGCGTTCAACCAATCTGCAAGACAAAGGAAGCCCATCATCTATTCTCTTCACAAGCCCTAGTTTCTCCATTGGAAATTGCTTAACGACTTTGAAGTTTGATTGGGTTGTTGGATCTTTTCCTAAAATTTACGCAAATATCTGCTTATATAAATGGGAAAGATGTCAGCAGGTTTGTTCAAAATCTTCAAAGATCATAGAAAGCTCCATAAATCGCAGGTAAACCTTTCGTTTAACTTTAATTATTACATTTGCGTGTTTCCTTTTTTTAATCGATGTTCGTATTTCTTTTATGTGATCGAAGGGATTGAAGCAAACTATGGAGAGCCCATCAAACATCAATGGCGACAAAAACTTCGCCAATCAGGTGTGTGTGTGTGCGCGTGTTTATTCATCATCAATATCTCCTGCTTCATTGTTGATAGATGAATTCAAGTTTGCTTATATTTTATCCGTTTTGGGTATTTGCTCATTCTTTGAAGTAATTTGATTCCAGCAAGATTGATGAAAAAAGTATTATTACTAAATCATGGCTGAGGATGTGATAGGATAATTAAGTGTGTACCCATTTAACATTTTTGTTCTGTGCTATTTGTGTGTACTTGAAAACTAAAATGGGATCTCAAAATGAAAGAACATATAATTAAGAGAAGTATTACAAAAGATAGAATCTTAAACCTTGAGGGGTTAGCTCAGTAGCAATGAGGCTTGGACCTTTGGGGCTTCTCCGTTTAGGTCACCGCAAGTTGCTTCTTTTTGTCCAACTCACTTCCTTTTTTGTTTGTCAAGTCCCTCCAAGGCCACTCGAGATTTTTTTCCGGAAAGGAGCCGGCACCTGCCTGGCAAATGAAATAGAAAGAAAACCAATAATACATCTAAAAGGCAAGGGAGCCCTCCTAAAGAGCAGCTGCAACCTACTTCATTTGTAATTTGTAGTATAATATTTTATTAAGGTCAAATGATGATGCAAATAAGTCAACAAGTGCTTTCCGATTAACGACATTACAAGTTAAAATAGGTTCCTATTCTATTCTTTGCGTTGTATGTTTGATATGTTAAATCCGTAATATCTAGTGTGTTGTGTTGAATGACTTGGATCATAAAATGAGTGAAGGAAGTGTTAAATAACTTGTGGTGGATAGGAATGAAGACTTATGTGTGCCACTACTTTGTATAACTGATTGATGATCCTCGGTGGCTAACATATAGTAAAGTAAACCAAAACATTAGTATATCTCACTCATTGGTAAGCAGGGTAAGGGGAGGGGGATTAAGATATATATTCTGACCTTTCCCTCTACCCCCCGGGGGCGAGGGATAGAGATGTTTCCATATAGACCCCAAAAATGCGAAAAAGTTTTGGAGGGACAAGAGAGAGAGAGAATTTGTCAAAAAAATATAGTTTTGAGGATTTTGAAGACATCATAAGCATAACATAGGAAAAAGTAGTAGAAAGGGAGTTTGTGCAAGCACGCTACTAAGATAGTAAACAACCACAATAATAAGGGCAAATGTTAAGAAAAAATGAATAAAATACTAAATCACCAAACCAATTAAAAAGTACTAGGACCATATCACTCACTCCGACCATGCCAAGACATTGTTATCCTTTGTGTCAACTCTTTAACCGTCCCCCATCTATAGTAGCTACTAGTCCTGATGAAAAATCTACCTTAGGGGTTAATTATCAACACAAGCTAGGTAAGCGCTTACTGACTAAGTGGTCACCACTCACCACCCTCACTTACCTTATAAGATAAGATTCTCGGTCATCAAAATAGCATAATATAAGCGTCTCTTACACGGTAAGCGCTAAACGGGTAAGAGTCACTATCCTCACTTGGTAAGATTCTCGGTTAGCAAAATGGCACGGTAAGGATCGTTCGACTCGAAATGGATTGTCGTCGATATTGAGTGATCTAACAACCATTGAGTGCTTGAAGGATCTGCTTTGTCCATATTGAAACGTTTCAAGACCTTTCAACATAATTTGATTGATGCACAAGTATTCCATTATGCGTGTGCTCAACTTGTAAACCAAGGCAATATTTATTTTTTTCCAAGGTCTTTCATTTCAAATTCTTCCTTCAAAAGTGCAATCACTTCATGGATTTCTTTATTTGTCCCAATGATATTTAGATCATCAACATAGATAATTATTATTACACATTCGGATGTTGTTTTCTTAATAAAGACACATGGACAAATAAGATTTTTGTATAACCTTTACTTATCAAGTAATCGCTTAAACAGTTTTACCTTTTAATAGTTCTATCAAGAGGCACCATCTGAATCATTAAGAGATGAATCTTGTTTGGAAAAAAAAGTCTGCCTCTTAATGGTTCTAAAACCCTCTAAATGATTTTGTATCCTCGGCCTCCCTTAACCATTCAACGCTTATTTTCATTGTAAACAATTATATTTCATTTTGCACTATATCATGAGAGCCTCTTAATCATTCTAACCACTTAATCATTTTGCACTAAACCATTCAGCAACTCCCAAACAACCCCATAGTATGTATGGTTTCTTTTGTTGGTTTTAATTTAGAAAAATGTTTCTTAGCTTTCAGGGTGGTGTCTGTGGTACCACTATCCGGTATACATAGATCTCTAACATTTGCTTGATGTTGTGCTCCTATGGAATTCATATCAAACTTCAAATATGAAACAAACTGTGAGTGTATAAAAATAATAACAATAAGAATCAAAATAATAGGACAATGTTATTATAAAAATATTTTATATGAAAAAGGGAATACATAGTTATTAAAAGAAGAGATTACGTAGTTATGAAAACGAAATACATAGTTATTAGATTAAAAAGACTATCAACATTCATATAACTCAAAGGTTTATATCGTTAAGGAAATCAAAAACATTTAGATTAGTGTGTGATAACTCCAAGTTATCCGTAAGGTTTAAATTCTTCTCCTTTCCTTTGAGAGATTCTTTATAGAGCTAATAAAGATGTGGAGGTATGCGGAATGTCCTTGACCAGTGGTCTATGCTACCACATTTGTAACAAGAACCTTCAGGGTTCTGAGAATGACTTGCTTCAGCATCATGCTTTGTCAATTTGAGCTTATTATGTGGTTGGGTCTTATAGCCTTGTGGAATATGATAATTATTTGCTCTTTGCCTACGACCACGGTAATTTCCACAACTTCAATCATAAGGGTGGCCTCGGCCAAAATTACGGTTTGGACCATAAAAAGTGTTTTGACTAAAATGACCACGTCCTCGTCCTCAACCACATAAAATTGTTTCTAGGACCATAATTATTTATAGCATTTGCTTCAGGAAGTGCTAATGAACCTGTTGGACGAAATTGATGTTTTTTCATCAAAAGCTCATTATTTTTGTTTCTGCAACAAGTAAACATGAGTTAAGCTCATGATATCGTTGGAATTTCTGTAGTCGATATTGTTTTTGCATAGTAATATTTGATAAATGAAAAGTGGAGTAGGTTTCTCCAACATATCTGCATCAGTAATACTTTGTCCACAAAACTTAAGTTATAAACATATTCTGGACAACACGGAGCTATAGTCATTTACTTTTTAAAAATATTGAAACCTCAAGGTTCTCCATTCATCTCTAGGAGCTGGAGGTAAAATAATCTTTTGGTGATCAAATCTATCTTTAAGATCTTTCCACAGAATGCTTGGATCACTGTGAGATATTCAAATTTCAACATATAGATTATCATCAACATGTTTCCAAAGAAAAATGTTGGCTTTTGCTTTGTCTTGCGACGAACATTTATTGCTTTCCTTTAGAGTGTCTAAAATGACCATAGATTCGAGATACATTTTAACATCCATAATTCATGACATGTAATTCTTTCCATTCAAGTTAAGGGCTGTAAACTCAATCTTTGCAAGGTTCGACATATTGTAACTATCAAACAACGAGAAGAAAAAATAAAATTCAACGAGAATCCATTTATGTTAACAAGTATTGCAATACAGAGAAGTGGGAGAACCATAAATACAAACATGTTTAAGAAAAAATAAAATCCATTAGGTGGGAAATTACTGAAAGGAATGATTAGTAGTGTAAGTATCACAAGGACGAAAATTAGAACTGGATGAAGCATCTTCAGATTTTTTTTGTTCTTTTAACAAATAAATTGGAAAAGAAGAGTAAGTATGTTGGGGAGAACTTAACTTTTAATTTATAGGGTAAAATATAGTCGTCGGAAAATGTGTTTGTTACCGTTACATATAGCCGTTGCAAATGATTTTGTAAATAAAGATGATAGTTAATACATAACATTAATCAAGATTAAAGATATAATATCAAGGTTGGTAGACATTAAGATAAAACTAATGAAGTAATGATATAAATTTTTTAAATAAATGTTGGTATGCTTAAATGAAAATTAGCATAAGAATAAACATATGCATAAATAAAAGTTAGTATAAACATAAAAGCATAAATAAAGGTTGGTATATGCTTAAATAAGAGTTGGGATGTTAGTAGTCATAATGTCCATAATTAGAAGTCATCGACTTCCATGTTGTTTATCCTTTTTAACATATATTATTAAGGACATACATACCTTGATTGGTGTTCTTGATTAAGGTAAACTTGCCTTTGCTTGTTTCAATCTGTTTGATTAGAACTCTCGTGCTGATAACATGTTATAAATTAACTAAGATTATCACTAGATTAGTAATTAAATAAAGAAATCTGTGAAGAAAGAAAAGGGAGAAAAACTTGGAGAAAATGAAACACTTATGTAAGTGTATTGAAGTACGTTTTTACTTTTACATAAGGGGTATTTATACTACATAATTTCCTATTCATCTACATGGTTTAGATAGGTAATTATTGAGCAACGTGGTTTGTGGAGTAGACATGAGAATTGAAATTTACATCCACAAGTTTAAGTCCCATACCTATTTAATTATTTACAATACATATCGATTTAATATTACAATAATATGTATATATCGTGTATATATACTTAGTAGTATATATATGATATATATTATATTATACTATTTGTGTATATATTCTGTATAAATATTGTATCATATGTATAATGAAGGATCGTGTGAGAATATAAGGTGAGAAGCGTAAGAAGGGATTTGGACCCTTGATCACTTTTAATCTCACCCGACCCCATGAATTGTTCTTCTCATGGTGCATCTCATTACTGATGATTGATCCAAGCATGGAAGATCCTTTCTTACCCTTCTCAACATAAACTTCATTCTCACCAGAACCCAACCCTTATATGTGTGTGTGTGTAATATTTAAGCCTCGGACCGCCTTGAGGCTTACACCTCACCTCGGCAAGGGAAAACGCCTCATGGCCAGGTTACGGTTTTTAAAACCTTATGGTAAGGTTGTATGGTAAAGATCATCATCTCTTACCGGGTAAACATCTCTTACCTGAGGCTGTAAGTACTTAGTAAACAACCCTTTAGTCTTGTGTATCTAGGAATTGCTATGGTACTAATTCGTCATAAAGTTTGAAGATTACAAAATTGGGATGTCCAAAGTATGCAATCTTTTAGATTTGTGAAATTTACAAGCCAAGTTAACATGTTATTCTAATCATACAAATACAAATATTGATGGCATGGCAAAAAAACTGTTTTCTACCTAAGCCATAGATATGTTTTTTGATCAATAACTACATAAACACATGCTAATTTGACCTTATCATGGTGGGATACTTAAGGCATACGACTAACAGACAAAACGCTTGTTTGGTTAGACTTAATTTGGTGGGACGGAGCTAGCACTTACTATTCATGTAAGGGCTTATAAATTTTGTCCATTAAAATTTCAAAAATTTCGTTTTTAGGATGTGTGATGAAAATTGGAATATTTATTCTTTTGGAAACTTTTCGAGTTGAAATCTCATATCTTCCCATCATATGATCATTACTAATATATTGACGCTATTTAGCTCAAATATGACATTGTTGATTTGGATTCATATATGTCCTCTTTTTTCATTTTTGTTGAAGGGTATTTGGGATATTTGATAATACAAATGAAATACTTCATTTAATCTAAACGATGTAAAGGCTTACTAATTCAATCTAATTAGAATATGCTTTCTCATGCTAACCTTTCAACCAAACCATTTCAGCCTTTCATTGCTATTACTAACTCATATTTATCTTTTCAAATTTTAGCATATCTATATTCTCCCTTTCAAACAGTTCTCGTTGGTCGGGGTCTTCACGGAAACGGCCGTTATACTCTTTAGAATAGAGGTCACGTCTTCGTACATCTTACCCCCAGACCCCACCTCCAGCTAGGATATCGGGTTCGTTTGGTTTGGTTTGGTTTATGTCAGCCTTTCACTTCTGTTGCTTGATTTACAGAAACCGGAGGACTTCAACATTGCAGGCAGCAGCCTTATGTCTAACATCATACAAAATCATGATTTCTCTAATGGTTTGCATTCATGGTACACAAACTGCTGTGATGGCGTCGTGGTTTCACCTGAGGTCAAGACCTCCAAAGAACAAGCACCAAAACCATGCAGTCGTTATGCCGCCATTGCAAATAGGAAAGAATGTTGGCAAGGGTTGGAACAAGATATCACGAGCAGAGTTTCCCCTGGTTTAACTTACACACTCTGTGCCCGTGTTGGAGTTTCGGGCCCACATCTTCAAGGTCGTGCTGATGTCATCGCGACCCTGAAACTTGAATACCGTGGATCAGAAACCAAATATATGTCCATCACAAGGTAAACAGTCTTAAATTGTTTCTTTCACTACAACAAAATTGGGTAAGTGTCGTAATACACCACTTTATAGGAAGTAAGTTTATAGGACCAAACAATTGTGCATCTTATGCAAAGCATTGCAATAAGTTTACATGAGGCTTTTGGATGTGAATTACAGGCAGAGTTTGAAAAGGTCAAATCTTTGATGATTCCATCATGAAATAAAGTGTTGTATTAGGTTTTTTATAGGACACTTTGTATAAACATGTCTTTTTATAGGACAAGGCATTTTTCCAAATAATTTCATAGAAAAAAATTAATGAGACGTTTTATTTCAAGAATTCTAAAAAACTTGTTAAGATGCCCAAAACGAACTATAAACTTATTGCAATGCTTTTACATATGATGCACAAATGTTTGGTCCTATAAAGCCATCTATTAGGACACTTGGATATTTTGAGTGTCCTATAAACCCGATTTTGTTGTAGTGTTTTGTTGTTGTTTTTTTCTTCTACAGAATGCTTAAGAACAGTGGTGTTTGCAGGACCTCGGTTTCAAACGAGAGGTGGGAGAAGTTAGAGGGTACGTTTGTGTTGTCGGATAAACCTGACCGAGTTGTGTTTTATTTGGAAGGGCCTGCTCCTGGAGTAAATCTTCTCATAGAATCTGTGGTAGTCTCTTGTGCTAGTTCTGATGTAAGTTTATTGTTTTTTCTCATCAATTAATTCTACTTAAATATAAATCAAACCAAACGAGCCCAGTATATCCCACCTTCAGGTGGGGTCTGGCAGTATGATCTATGCAGACCTGACATCTGTCCCAAGGGGTAGAGCAATTGTTTATGTGAAGACTTTCTGATATGGATACAACAAGGGGTAGGGAGCTTACTGAATAAGCCAGTGCCTTAACTTATAAGTCACAACCAAACACTCTTATGTAGGGCTATTAAGCCCATTAAACCGAACCCTAGGGGCTAGATCCTTTCAGCACCTCTTATATGTCCTTACTTTCATTTTCCCATATTATTCTGCTGATTTGTAGGCTACAATTGGAAGATGTATCTCTGCTGAACACGACAACATCATATTGAACCCATATTTTGATGACGGTTTAAATAACTGGTCTGGAAGAGGGTGCAAAATTGCTATACATGACTCAATGGGAAATGGCAAAATCCTACCCGTTTCTGGAAAGCTTTTTGCATCGGCAACACAACGCACACAAAATTGGAACGGGATTCAACAAGATATTAGTGGAAGAGTTCAGCGAAAGCTTGCTTACAATGTTACTACTACAGTGAGAATTTTCGGCAATAATGTTACAAGTGCTGATGTTCGAGCCACCTTATGGGTTCAGACCCCCGATTCCCGTGAACAATACATATCCATCGCCAAGTCTGTTTTCTATTTCAATCTTATTTACAGATTATCGTGTGTGTGTGTTTCAACTAATAACGTTTGGTTCTACTTGTTTTTGTTCAAGAGTAAATGCAACGGACAAAGAGTGGGTAGAGCTGCAAGGAAAGTTTCTTTTAAACGGTTCCCCATCGAAGACGGTGATATATCTAGAAGGTCCACCTCCCGGTGTTGATATTCTCGTTGATAGTTTTGTGGTTAAGCATGCGGAGAAAATCCCTCCCACACCTCCACCGGATATTGAGGTTGGTCAATTAAGGCTTTCTTTGGCAATCTGGCTGATAAATCAGCTGTTGGCTAAGGCCATGTTTGGCGACCATAAACTAGTTTGTTTTTTGAGATCATTGAAAAAGTTACATTTGGTTAGCCATAAGCTATTTTTGAGCTTATTGAAAACTAGCTCCACTAAAAGAATATAAAGAATGTGGTTCCTAATTTTCAGGATGCCGATTATGGAGTTAATATCGTTACAAATAGCAATCTCCGAGACGGAACAAACGGATGGTTTCCACTCGGTAATTGTGTGTTGCGTGTCGCAACTGGTTCACCGCATGTACTCCCTCCGGCAGCTAGAGACACCCTTGGCCCCCATGAGCCACTCAGTGGTCACAGTATTCATGCAACCAACCGCACCCAGACCTGGATGGGTCCTGCCCAGATTATTACGGATAAAATCAAGCTCCATCTCACGTATCAAGTATCGGCTTGGGTTCGACTGACCCATGGAGCCACCGGTCCTCAGAATGTAAATGTGGCTCTTGGAGTCGACAGCCAGTGGGTCAATGGTGGTCAAGTTGAGATTAATGATGACCGGTGGCATGAAATTTCTGGGTCTTTTAGAATTGAAAAACAACCCGGAAAAGTGATGGTTTACATTCAAGGTCCTGCTCCGGGAATCGGTTTTATGGTTGCCGGATTTCAAATCTTTGCTGTTGATCGCCGGGCAAGATTCAAGCAATTAAAGCAACAAACTGATAAGGTAATGGTTAAGGCAATGCAACCATAAGCTAGCTTGTTTTTAGTGCTTATTGAAAAAGCCCCTTTTGGTTAGCCATACACTAGCTTTTTAAAAATTTACTTTCAAGTAGCGTTTCAATAAGCTTCAGGGGGGTTTCTTCCACCTTTTCCAATTATGCTCCTTATATTTTTCCAATTAATTTTTCAACATTGCCATTTTAGATCATTTTATATTGTCATCTAATTATCAACTACTTTTTACCAGACACGAGTAGTTTATTAGCCAACCGCTGGTTTGTTTTTCGAGCTTATTGAAAAAGTTGCGTTTGGTTAGCCCTAACTAGCTTTTTGAAAAGCCACGTCCAAGTAGCATTTTAATAAGTCGTAGGGGCTTTTTTTTTTTTTCCAATTACTCCCCTTGTAATTTTTCATTTCAAGCATATATGCTAGTTTTCACCAAACATGACTAATTTATTAGCTAACAGCTAGTTTATTAGCCAACAATACGTTTTTCAGTTAACAACTAGCTTGAGTTAGTTTGCCAAACATAGCGTAAGTTTAATATGTTTATTTGGTAAAACCCGAGTCTAGAGTTACACTTATATTGCTGCGATTTGGTTCACAGATTCGTAAACGTGATGTCACTCTTAAATTCTCAAGCTCCGACTCAAGCAGTATGCATGGAACGATGGTGAAAATCAAACAAATACAGAACAGTTTCCCGATCGGTTCGTGCATTAGCCGAACAAATCTTGACAACGAAGATTTCGTTGCGTTTTTCTTGCAAAATTTTAACTGGGCCGTGTTTGGAAACGAGCTCAAGTGGTACTGGACGGAACCGCAACGTGGCAACTTTAACTACCGCGATGCAGACGAGCTTCTCAAGTTTTGTGATGATAACAGCATTCTGGTTCGTGGGCACTGCATCTTTTGGGAGGTCGAAGACACGGTTCAAAACTGGATTAAAAGTCTCAGTAAAAACGACTTAGCGATGGCTGTAGAAAACCGTTTAAATGGCCTTTTGAGCCGATACAAAGGTAAGATGAAGCATTATGATGTGAACAATGAGATGCTTCACGGTTCGTTTTACCAAGACCGGTTGGGTAAAGATGCACGAGCGAATATGTTTAAAAGCGCAAACCGGTTAGATCCGTCGGCTACGTTATTCGTGAACGATTACCATGTCGAAGATGGGTGTGATACACGATCATCCCCGGAAAAATACATCGAACAAATTCTTGATCTTGGAGAACAAGGTGCGCCCGTGGGTGGGATCGGGATTCAGGGACACATAGAGTGTCCGGTGGGAGGCATCGTGTGTGCTGCCCTCAACAAACTCGGAATCGTCGGGCTCCCGATTTGGTTCACGGAACTCGACGTTTCATCTACGAACGAGCACGTGCGAGCCGACGATCTCGAGGTTATGATGCGGGAGGCTTTCGCTCATCCTGCTGTCGAGGGTATAATGCTTTGGGGGTTCTGGGAGTTGTTTATGAGTCGAGAAAATTCTCATCTGGTGAATGCCGAAGGGGACGTTAACGAAGCCGGGATTCGGTTTTTGGAACTTAAGAAAGAATGGCTTTCTCATGCTCACGGACATGTAAACGAGAAAAGCGAATTTGCGTTCCGAGGGTTCGAAGGGACGTACGAGGTGGAAATCGTTACCTTATGCGAGAAGATCGTGAAGACGTTTGTGGTCGAGAAGGGCGATGTCGAGGTCGTGGTGTCTATCCAATTCTAATATGAAAGTTGTGTCATATAAAAATGAAACTGGAATTATACACAAATAAATGATATGATCAACTTTTATGGTCCAATGAAATTAATGATATTTATGTAAACTGGTTACGACGGGGCTCGGTTATGAAGACGTGATCGATTAGGGTGGTCTTAGTTCTGGCTATAACCGGACATGGTTGTAGGTTTGGGTTCTGTTGAGAAGGAAAGTTATGATGAGAATCGTAAGAAGAAATCTCCACTCTTGAATCAATCTGATTGAATGTCAATACTAAAGAGTGCATCATGATGTACCAGATCAATTTCTTTTCTAAAGTGCAATTCAAAAACTAAGCAAAATTTAAAAAAGTAAAAGAATTAGCCCATTTAGGTAAGGCCCAAATTGAATAAAAATAATAATTGATTTTATTAATGTGTATTTTTCTTTATAACTCTTTTGAATCCGGTTCAAAAATTTAATGCGATGCTCGAGCTCGAATAGTTTTTTTCGAAGTAGGGCTCAAGCTCGAAGTTCAAATATTTTTTGAATTATCGAGCTCAATGTTCGTTTATGTGTCCAAACTCTTGATTAATTATGAGCATGTTTGGATAGAAAAAGTGTATGCTCGAACAGTTCGACTTAAAAAATTTAATCGAGTTTTCAAACGAGTCAAGTCGAACATTAATAGTACGAAACTCGACTTGTTAAGTTAAATAGGTTTTATTTGAGATGGAGTGATAAATAAAGAAGGTAGGTAAAGAAAGTTAAGCGAGGGGGCCACAAAGGTCACATCTTCTATCTCATTTGGCGACTATGCGAGTGTTTATTGGGTGGAATATAAATCTCCCATATCCAAACTCAAACTATTCTTTCTATCATGTTAATTATATATATTTAAATAAACCAGTATTTTATATATTAATTACATAGGGTTGGGTTCACGTAAGACCAAAGCTTTTTCGTGAAACCCGTAAGACCAATTTATGTTCATTGATCAACTTTATAAGCTAATGATCTAATAGTTTAAAGTTGCACGGTGGTAATTTTGTAATTATTGAGAAGTCTCGTGGTATTTATGAATGTTTACATCTGACGATTGTAGATCTAATCCAAAGGTTGAGAATTGGTCTTACGGATCTTACGAAAAATCTTTGGTCTCACATGATCCTAAGTCTATACATATATATATACATATATATATATATATATAATTTTATATGTCTAACACATTATTGATGAAAACAGACTGTAAAAATTTAAGATAAAAGATTTTTATTCAAATAAATTGTAATAATAACGGGGGAAATTTGACAAAAATAGTTCTCTCTCCCTCCTAATTTGATTTACCTAAATATTACTACCCGGTAAGTGAGGGAGTCGACTCTTACCACGGTAAGCGCTTACCGGATAAATTATTGCATACGATGCTGTTTTGGTGGACTAAAATCTTACCTGTAAGTACATAATAGTGTTAAAATTTATCGGTAAACACTTACCGGATAAGTGTTTGATAAACAGCCCCCTAAGAGAATCTCCAACGGCTTCTCTAAAATTGGGAAAAATGGAGATTTTGGGTTAATATTTTGCTTCAACAGTTTTTTCCATAATTATCTTCAAAACGAAGAAAGTAAGAAAGAGGAATTCTAACTTTTTATTTTTAAAAAATATATTAAAATATTATAATTACACTAGAGAAATGACTATTTTAACTGTAGCAGGTATAAAGGTGTTGCGATTGGTTGGAGGGGAGGGGTTGTGGAACCCAACCCACATGGGTTGCATACTGATATTACTCTCCAATCCATTGAGCCGTCTTTCCAACCTTACACATACAAACCATATAATACTTTTTTTTAAAAATATATTATTATTTATTATATAATATAATATTAATGAAATTCACATACATTTTTTTTTTAATGTAATTGAAATATTTGATTTTTATATTATTAAAAAATGGGGAGAGGGTTCAAATTAAACATATGAAGTAAATTAATACAAACAACTTGCACAACAAAAACCCTTTATTATTAAATGAAAGATTTTTGCTTACGGATTTTTTTGGGATAATTTATCATAAAATCGTCATAAAAGTTGATGGATAATTTAAATCAGTGATAGATTACGCATATATTCTCTAGGTGGTCCGTTGATATTTTCTCGAAAAATATCAAATTCTACTGAACCATTGGTGTTTTCTGGATGATCCAATAGGTAATCACTGGCGGAAATTTCCCTAGGTTATCTATTGGTATTTTCTCGGAAAAACATTGAATTCAACTGAACCATTGGTATTTTCTGGGTGATCCATAGATAATCACTGATGGACATTTCCCTTGGTGATTTTTGTGGGTGAAAATCATTTGTTTTGTAGTGCAACATTGGGTCTATAGAACGCCTACAGTATTTAAGTGCCCTAATATACTATTTTATAAGACTTAAGTTTATAAAAACAAAGAATAAAGTGTTCATTTAAAAGTGTTACAATACGTTTGTAAAACACTTTTGGACATTGTAACAAGGTTTTTAGAACCTTTTTAAAATAAAATGTCATATTAACTATTTTATAGTATACTTTTGATAAATGTCCTATAAACTCATATTTTTAGGACATTTTTTTTTGAAACAATGTTCTATAAAATAATTAGTACCACTCTCTTTATTTTAAAAGGTTCTAAAGGAACTTGTCAAGACACCAAAAACATCTTTTAAATTATTGTTACACTTTTAAATATGACGTTTTTTTTTGAGTCTATAAGCTTAAATCCTATAAGACACTCTATTATGACACTTAAACAGTTTAGACGTCTTATAAACTCAATTTTGTTGTAATGTTAAATATAACAAAATTGCATGTGTGTATACGATATACAAATGAATTAAATAGGCAAGTGAATGGATATGTGAGACTTTTAGGTATAGGGGTTTTTGGGATTGCTTATTTGAACCAACTTATCTTTTTTTTACAAAAACACTTATCAACTTATTATAAGTCATAATAGTTTAACTTCTTCAAAAACTTCTTATTACCGGTTTGGCACCGGTATAAGTTGTTTATCCAAACACTTAAAAGTGTTTATTACCGGTACCACACTGAAATAAGTCAATAAGTTGTTTTTATAAGCAATCCCAAACACCCCCTATATAACCTTAAATGAGATCTTAATTATCATTGATATTTGTACAATGAATACAATCATGCATGGGCAGGATATAGCGTTGAATTGTCAATTGATTGGAGTTTAAATAAAATGTCACAACGTTGATGTATTTTAAGTTTAATCTCATTCGCTCAAAGTATATAAGTTGTCTATCTGTGATTTAAGAAACTGTTATAGGAATGAACTTGTGTATGCTTGAAAGCTTGATCTCTTGAGATCTTCGAACTATTTCTTCCTTATTCCTCCCCAATATTTATACTTCTTTGAGTGAGTATTGGACAGTCACTACAACAAAATCGAATTTATAGGACACTCTCAATTTCTAAGCATCCTAATAGACCTCTTTATAAGACTTAGTTTATAGGATCAACAAAATAAAACGTCCTATCTAAATGTGTTGTAATAAGTTTATATGATGTTTTTTGACGTCGTAATAAGTTTTTTAGGACACTTTTAATATAAAGCGTCCCATTAACAACTTTATAGGACACTATTTGAGAAACTGTTCTATAAAAACAAATGTCCTATAAAAAATTGAGTTTATAGGACACTTTATCAAAAGTGTCCTATAAAGTTGTTAATGCGATACTTTGTATTTAAAATGTTCTAAAAAACTTGTTAAGACACCCAAAAGCGTGATATAAACTTATTACAACACCTTTAGATAGAACGCTTTATATTTTGGTCATATAAATTAAGTCTTATAAAACAGTCTATTGGGACGCTTAGAGATTAGGGGTGTCCTATAAACTCAGTTTTGTTGTAGTGGGTCATACAATGGCTTGTTCAGGGAGTAAAGGCAACAAACCGACCCTTGATGTTTTTCATGCTACCATGTACAGTTGATTGCAACATGGTTCTGTACAATGTGGTTAGCACATACCATGTTACATTAAATATTGTTTCAGAAACCTACATCTTTTAACATACTATCGGGGTTCTTTTTTGTTTTGGCAGGGATTTCACGTAGCTCCACAGTTTGACTACGCTATTTTTTTCCGCATTGAATTGAATAACACAAAACTTGGTCATTACCTAGACGTCAAACTTGGGCTCCAACTTCAAACTCTTAATTTGTTAAATTAGTCTTAAGCAGCTGAGATCTGTATACTACCCACTAGCTTTATCAACTATCGAAACATTTGTGCGTCGAATCACTTTTTCAACTAGTTCTCTTTATCGACTACTTAACTTTCAATCTTTCAATTTTTGACTTGCTGATCACGTTCTTTAACCGGTTAGTCCTTGAGTTCCCACTAACTCCGATCATTCCATAGGAAACCAATATATTGATTTCTAACGAATCTTAAGACTTTAACTCTTTATAAGATTCTAAAATGTTTTACATCAAATATAACACTTTGATACCTAACACATCACATAACATATACATATCTCCTCCCATCATGCCCATATTAAAAGCTTAAATATAATTTCTTTATCAAAAATCAAAATCACAATAAAAAAAAAACAAAAACAAAAACAAAAAGAATGTAATGCTTTGTTATTAATCTTGAAATAGACCAATACATTTTTCTACTAAAAAGAAAAACAACACAAAGTATATATATATATATATATATATATATATATATAATTTAAGAGGTAGAGATGGATAGATAATAAAGAGATGGGACATAGAAATGGATGTCAACATCAAAAGTAGGAACCGAGTTAACATTTGACAAGATTGAGCATGGGACCCATTTGGAATCAATCCTACAGTTGACATGATTTCTGTTGTCTTGTATCCTCCTGACAAAGTTATTCACTTTCTTATTATTACTCTCTCTCTCTCTCTCTCTCTCTCTCTCTCTCTCTCTCTCTCTCTCTCTCAAACCCTCTTAATTCTTATTTATGGTTTCATCTTTGTTTCTAACCCTTACAAACGTTAACTCTATCACTTAAGTCTAAGGACATATTCGTCTTTTTAAATGTACAAGTATGTAGAGGAATCCGATTTTCGGTTGTGAAATAATGGACAAAGAAGAATACAACACATGTCATTCGGTGTCAACGGTCATATGAATAATGAAGGTGAAAATTTGTCAACTATTCATGATGAATAATAGACCATTCATGAGAAATGATACATTATTCATAATGAATAATAGACCATTCATGATGAATAACATGTGAATGTTTGGAACATGTAACAGACTTTTATTTGTCCCCTAATTAACAACCTAAAATTGGTCTGCAAGACTGCAACCAATAACCCCCCTTTACTCTCTCACCTGTCCCAGGTCATGTTCTCTAAAGACATCCATCTCTGACATCGACATGCTTATAGGTGTACATAAACGAAGACTTGGTAAACCTAAACACCCCCCTTGAAGCGATTAAACTTTGACTTCAGTTAAGAACTCTCCCATAAGAAACCCTAAAATCCAATCATTCGGAGTGTAAGTGAAGTAGTAACAATTGTGGTGGTTGGCCTCTAAGTACCATATGCGACATCTAGTGATTGATACTCATCTACACACGATATGCAACAGAGATGACATAAACACGGAGGAACCATGAACCTTAAACTCTCGTAAATGGTGGCTTCAGATTGGTACTCATCTAGTGATTGATTTAATCAATTTAAACCACAACATAATGGTTAGTTTAGGTTAGCAGGATCATGTGAACAAAATTATTAGATAAAACATATTCAAAACCTGTTTAAAACGAATGTGGCTAAAGATGCTTAGGCTGCTATAGAGAGATGAACGAATGTTTGGAAGGACGAAGATGGAGGTTGGATATGCGCTGGTCGGACTATAAACGAATCAAACGAATATCAAGAGAGGCTTGTTCGTGTTCCTTCTTTGAACTTAACTGAATAAATGGACAAACACGAACAGAAAATGAATTCCTGTTCATTAAGATGCTAAACGAACTAACATAAATGAACATAACAAACATAAATGAATGAACGCAAATATACTAAAAGCACCCATCATTACTCATTATTTTGTTTCTAAAAAATAACATAACAAAACGAAGAACCGGATAAATAAGAGAGATAAAAAAGGATGACGATTATACATATTTTGTTATAGTATATAAATATATTTATATCTATAAACAAACGTAAATGAATATATACGAACAAACATTCACGAACCAGTAAACAAACGAAGAAAACCATTGTTCATTTAACTAAACGAACAAAAAAAAGTGTTTGTGTTCATGTTCGTTCATTTACTAAATAAACGAATATAAATGAACTTCCCATCAAACAGTTCGTTGAATGTTCAGTTCATTTACAACGCTATAAACCAGTAATATCTTGGAAAAGAAGAAGGGGGCAGATGGGTTTAGTTTAAAAACTAAAATGGTGTCTCATGATTGGCACATAAGAGGTATTTAACAAACACAAGCTATACCAAAATTACCAAAAATCCAAAATTATTTTAATTTGTCTTAAAATAAATATTTATTTTTAAAAACAAATATATATTTTTTCGTTTCACCCTTGAGAAAAATTTTCTAGTAACAATTACGGTATCAAAAATAAATGTAGTTTTATTGGTTAGACATTTAGGTGCCGTTTACCAAACGCTTATCTGGGTAAAAGCTTACCAAGTCACTTTACTTTACCGGATGAATATGACAAAGACTAAAAATCGTACCCAGTAAAAACAAAGACACGAATTAAAAGTCTTACCCGATAAGTGAGGACGAGAACTCTTACCATATTAATTTTGTTGTGAATTGTTTTTAAATTATATTAAATATTAATATTTATTTTGGTTAGCAGAAAATATATAAAAAATAATAATAATAAAGAGTTGTCCTTTTGGTGTTTTGTGCATTGGGAAACAGCCCCCGCGTTGTTTCCGCGCGCCGTGTACCCTCCTTCTCTCACCCGCTCCATGAACCTTTTACTGGACCCACTTCCCCTCTTTTCCCAACTGCTCCTGCTTTTCATTTTTTCCACACCTTTTTATATATAATATTATATAAAAGTTTATTTAAAAAGTGGTAAATAACTGAAAAGTAAAAAATGGTCTTATTTTTTTTATCTGGTCAATATTTAGAGGTTTGATTGTATGAATATGTAGAAGATAAAGAGTAGTTTCATAACTTTTAAAAATATGCATTATACGGGGTCATATGTGAACCGGTGTGATATACATATAAATATGTTGACATATGAACCCATTAATTAGTTCACATATGATTGTGGTTTTGACTGGTCAAAAATATGATTCAAGATCGGATTTGATTGATCAATAATTGCGGTTTTGACTGGTAAAAAATTGTGAGTATGCGCAAAATAGAGAGAATAGTTTTATAAATTTTACAAATAGGCAGTAAACGGGCTCGTATGTGAACATATGTGATTCACATGTAAACTATATATATAATGTAAGGTGAGAAAGAGAGTTAATGTGAGAAGTGTAAGAATGGATCTCCACCATTGGATGCACATTAGCATGAAATACACCAAGATGAGATGCATGAGAATGCACCAGATCAATCCCCGTATCAAGCACGATTCATGGGTAAGTTTGAGATTAAAGGGATCAAGGGTCTAAATATTTTCTTACGTTCATCATCTTAACTCTTCTTCACACACACACACACACACACACATATATATATATATATATATGTATATATATATATATATATATATAAAGAGAGAGAGAAGACGTTTCAAATGCAACCCATCACATTTGTACAACCAATGCAACCCAATTAATTGAGATATTTATGAAAATGATGAGTGTCCATTTATTATAATTTGAATATTTATGAAATATGATTAAGGTTCATTAATTATGATAAATACTTTATTTTAGGAAACAATCAAAACTTTTATGAAATCACATATTTATCAAATTAAATGGATGAAAATTGAGTTATATTAGTTGTACAAATGTAAAAGATTGCATAATAATTCACCTTCCCCTCTCTCTCTATATATATATCAAAACGAATTACAAAATGAAAATAATAATTTATCTCCTATAATTTCGAAATAATTTCCTAAATCAAATAGATGATCTTTTTTAATTTTTGAGGGTGATCTACCAAATACTAGCGAGATAAGTTCTTAACGGACTATTTACCAAATATTTTATCTGGTGTCATTTATCATACCATGTGTGCATGACAGCGACCGCAAATTCTACTTGACAAAGACATAACAAAGACTGAGTCTCACCTAATAAATGAGGGTGAAGACTCTTACCCAGTTAACACTTACCAGGTAAGACTTAAGAGACACTTATCAACAAGTAATTTTGATAACCAAGAATGTTATTCGATAAAGGTAAGTGAGAATGGCGATTTGTACAAGTCGTGTTGATAAGCGCTTACACAACGAGCGTTTGATAAATGGTTTCTTAGAGTATCTCCTACAATTACTTCTAAATTGAGATCTTGAAGATTCTAAAGATCATTTTATTTCATCAGATATTTTAAAATATTCGTAGAAAAAAGATAAACAAAAGAGAAGATACAAATATGTAAATTTGAAGAAATCTCTACAACTCAATGAGAATCACCACTTATTCCGTTACTATGGTTGGTAGTGGTTTAACGATATAGAACGTGACTTATTCAATAAGTTTCTAGGGAAAGCTTTATGCAAACACGGTCCTTCCATCTATGAAAAAACCATTGCAACAAAAACCCTCCCAATCTATATAAACATATTAATTCTCGCAGTCAACTTTATCCGTATAACATTTGACGAAAACAAACCAAACAACCTCTTACTTTTATTGTTCGGACCAAAAGTTGATTATCGACAACCTCAACCAGTTACGTACAGAACCCGTGTCAAAGAACACCAATATGAGAGGTCCATTGAAGGAGGGGCCCACGATCAAAACCCTTACTTGTCGTGTATTTAAACAAGATCATCCCACCTGTATATCACCTGAATTACGATTATTTATGTTATGTAATCTTCTCAAAATAAAACGACAATGTTTTACTAATTATTAAAGTTATAAATATAATTATATATATAAAATATTAATTTAAATCAATTAGTTAAAATTATGTAAATTACATAAAACACATTTTTCAACGTGAATGGTTACCCTACCAAATTTGATGGCCACTATTCCTAAACATTAACATAGATGGTTGGTTGGAACCAAAATAATATGACGGTTTTACCCTTCGATTGCATATGTCCTCAATATAAATTTTATTATAATTTTTATAAAAAAAAATGAAAAATTAATATATTTTTAATACAGACGTTATATTAGTTATAATATATTATTGAGAAGTGTTCGATGAACGTATTTTTTAACGAAGTCTTTAGCCCTAGCTAAGGGATAACCGACGAAAGGAAGCAAGTTGGATACAAACAACAGATCTCCAACCTCAGACATGTTTCGAACATGAGTTGATTCCGAGAGATCCAAATCAAGAAAAGGGAAATCGAAGCAACGATAGTCCATAACTTCCTTCCGAACGGCGAAGCAACACGAAACTCGGATAAAGGCGTCACATCCGAAACCGAGGCAATAGCCCGAGGTGTGAAACTCCACCACCTCAAAAACATGTCCCACAACGGAGAAACGGAAGAGTAACCCGCAAAATAATGATCGATAGTTTCAATGATGGTATCACATCAAGAGCAATAATACATTCAATAACATTGGTGAGAAGAAAATTAAAAAAAAAAAATCACTTTTGTTTCCTCATTTTAAAACCTTAGAAAATTCTCCAAATTTTGAAAGTTTCTACTTAAAAACCATTTAGAAAATCATTTGAGAACTAATTAGTTTGTAGTAACTGTGAGTTTCAATCCCAATCACAATTCAATAGATAAATTAGGAAATTTATAACTTTGTTAATTTTGAATTAAAATTTTAATGCAAAGACATTTAGATATTTTCTCTCCTCTCTCCATCCCCCGGCCTCCGGCCACTGTCATTCGGTGATACCACAATGTTATCACAATGCATCTTATATGTGTTTGGGTATCACACTGAGGTCGTTTGTGTGGTCGATCGAAGATGTAACACAGTGATATTACAATGCATCTTATATGTGCTTGAGTATCATACTGTGTCTTTTGTTTAACAGAGTCAATACTTTTAGGTACCACAGTGGTATCACCGGAGGACGGTGGCCGGAGGACGGGGGACGGAGAGAGAAGAGAGGAGAGGGGAGAGAGGAGAGAAATACCTAAAATGTCTTTGCATTAAAATTTTAATTCAAAATTACCAAAATTATAAATTWYMTAATTTATCTATTGATTTGTGGTTGAGATTGAATCTCACGGTTAACACAAACTAATCAGTTCTCCCTTGAATGAGTACACACACACACACACACACACACACACACACATATATATATATATATATATATATATATATAGGGGTCCATTCAAGAGAGAACTGATTAGTTTGTGGTAACTGTGAGATCTAATCTCAACCATAAATCAACGGATAAATTAGGAAATTAATAATTATGGTAGTTTGAGTTAAAATTATAATTAGAGGACATTTTAGATATTTTTAAAAAACTCCTCTCTCCTCTCTCATCTCTCTGACCTCCAATCTCCGGCCTCCGGTGAACATTAATCTGGCAAGTACCAAGTAATCACAAAGATACACAATGTGATACACATTGTGATATACTGTGATATCATTGTGATACCAATTCAAACCTTAAAAATAAAGATACACAATGTGATACCCATTGTGATATACCGTGATACCGATTTCACCGGAGGTCGGAGGGATGAGAGAGGAGAGAGGAGTTTTAAAAAAAAATACCTAATATGCCCTCTAATTGTAATTTTAACTCAAACTACCATAATTATTAATTTCTTAATTTATCTGTTGATTTGTGGTTGAGATTGGACCTCACAGTTACCACAAACTATTCAGTTCTCATTTGATTAAGCCTCTATATATATATATATATATATATATATATAAACATATGTAATAGGATAGGATTACAACAATGGTAAACATATACAAATATGTTGTATCTAGCAAATTAAACAATATAGAGTAATGTTGTTGTGTTTATTTATTTATTTATAAATAAATGTTGTTACAAGTTACAGAAACACCAAGATTCATGGTCAGCGTAAAGCTTGACATGTTTCTATGCTTTTAATTTTTCTTTGATGACAACACCAATAATTATCAACTTTACATGTCATTACAATTATTTTTATTCATCTGAAAATACATTTGTTTTTCATCTTCATGAAGTTGTTTCATTAAACTATTTTATGAAGTTGTTTATTCTAATGAAATTGAATCATGTATTTTTGTTTCTATGTAAAAATGAATTTATTTCATGTATTTCTCATTTTGATGGAATTGTTTTATGAAATTGGTATCCGTATTGTAAAAAGAGAGTAAACTTTTTGTTACAAAAACAATTATAAAATTTGTTTCTAAAATTAAACAGTTATAATTTTAATATATTCGAAAATGCGACGATAATAAATTTTTTTCGTTCATGAAAATAATAATAAAACTTGTTTATAAAAATAATAATAAAATTTGTGCTCTAAAATTAAGCGGCTATAAATTAATATATTTGAAACTACAATGAAGATGACTGTGTCCATAATTAACGTCCTCCACAATAAAATAACTAATCAACCCTCATAATTAAAAAATATGAAAAAGAAAAAAACTATGATTGATTGAATGAGATTTGCATAGTACAAATGAAGAGATTTTCATTTGATCCTTCCCCTATATATATACACACACATATATATACACACACACACACAAACACTAGAATGGTACTCTTCCAATGCAGCGAGATAAATCTCGATTTTAATGTTTCGTTTATTTATTTTTGTCTTAGTCGATGTTATAATACGGTTTTATGGGGTTTTGAGAAAGCAATAATTTTTTTTATTTTTGAATAAAATATAAATATGAAGATATCATAAAATTTTGATTTTTTTTATATTAGTACCAAACTGACTATTAAAAATTTCTCCCTTTTTTGAATATATTTTTAATTCATTCTTTTATTTTTGGTGTAATAATTTAATTTTTTATAAAAATAATAATTAAGTATTTTGTTAGAACTCAATAATTATCCTAATTATATTTTAGATTTTTTTTTTATTTAAAATGAGATGTTCATTCTTTATTTGATTATGTTTATCTGCAGTTAGTTACAAAAATTTAAACATAAAGCTTTTGTAAGTTATATTTACGCACAATTTACTTGTAATTTTGAATTTTAAGTAATAAAGATCAATAAACAGTACTTCATACATTAAAAACGGTTCAAGAATTCTTGTCAAATGTTCTATAATATAGTATAGATATACATATAGGACAAATTAAATACAAATCATGTAAATGTACAACCCATACAAACCAATCAATTAAGAATTTTATGGAAATTATTAAGGTTCATTTATTATGAATTGAATATTTAAGAAAATGATTAGAGTTCATTAATTATGATTAACGTTTTATATTAAGAAAAAGTCAATATATTTATGAAACCAGGTGTTTGTTAGACTAGATGGACATTTGAGATTAGTTTGTATGGTATGTAATATTTGGTTGGTTTGCATTTGATTAGACCTCTCTCTCTCTCTCTATATATATATATAGAGAGAGAGAGAGAGAGAGAGAGAGAGACACACACACACACATATAGGGCTGTATTCCTGTGAGATTGAAAGTTATGGTGAGAAAGGTAAAATGGATCTTCACATTTGGATTAATCATAATTGAAGATCAACATTAACGAGATACACCAAGATGTACCAGATCAATTACTGTATCAAGCATAATCATGGGGTGAAGATGGATTAGAGGTGATTACGGGTCCAGATCCTTTTTTAAGTTTCTCAACTTAACTCCTATTCTCACACGAAATTTCAGTTCAATCCGTCTCTCTCTCTCTCTCTCTCTCTCTCTATATATATATATATATATAGGGAGTTTAAAGTACAAACTGTATAATTGTTACAAACCTTATAAATCAAATACGAGCCATTGATTTTATTTACTTTGAAATTTAAAGACAATTATTAATTAAGTTAAAGATAAAGTTGAAAGTAAATTTAGGAATCGATTTAATCTACACCATTGAACATCTAACACAAAATTGAGATTAGTTTGCAACAATTACATGTTCGTATTTTGAACTCCTTTCATTCTCTTCTATGTATATATATATATACAGAGAGAGAGAGAGAGAGAGAGAGAGAAACGAGAACACCTTTATTTTATGAGGATGCGAGAACACTCTTTTATCATAGACAATCACATGTGATATGATACTCCATGACATATGATACAAATGTCATACTAAATCAGAGATGTGGATGACTTTTGGAGCAATCTAGGTTGCGGGCCAAGTTGCTCTTACACCACTAAGCCCCCTCACATATATTATCACATGTGATAAGGGCGTTCTTGATATGATACCCTAATTCATCATATGTGATTCTAAATAATAGATACAGACGACCTTTGGTGTTATAACCGGGTTAATGATTATAAAAGTATGAGATTGTTTATGGTTAAGTGCTGAAAGTTGAGGGGCGAGTTATCAAAAATGTGTTTAAAATATCTCTCTTCACCAACGACTCATTTTTTTAAAAGTTTATATGTGTGTTTTTGTGCCATTAATCTGTTTCTTTTTTGGGAAATTAAAAAGAAAAGATAAAGAAAGTTTGTTTTGTGGTTCCTGTGTTCGAAGAACATAAATAGAAAAGAAGAAACTGTCTACGTGATACTTTTTGATTATTGTTGCTGTTCAAAGTTATCATCTTCTTATGTTAACAAGGTGAGTTTTTATTTTAAAGCATCATTTGATTTGCTTTATAAGAAATTCTATGGTTTCATACATGAGATGTTTAAATTGATTAAGGTGGTTTCATACATATATATATATATATATATATATATATAGGAAAAGGTTCAAACGACAACACCTTTATTTTACGAGAACGCAAGAATACTCTTTTACTATAGACAATCACATGTGATACTATTATTCTATCAAATATGATACATATGTGATACTAAATCAGAGACGCGAACGATTATCGATGCGATCTTGGTTGCAGGCCAAGTCGCCCTCACACCACTAAGCCCCCTCACAAGTATTATCACATGTGATAAGGGTGTTGTTGATATGATATTATAATTCATCAAGACCATCATATGTAATGCTAAATCATAGATGCAGACAACCTTTGGCGAGACCTGAGTTGTAGAACACGCCATCCGCACATCACAGGGTCCCGTCACGTGTATTATCACATGTGATAAGAGTGTTCTTGCGTTCTCGTAAAATGGAGGTGTTCTCGTTTTAACCACAAATCCAGTTATCACATTTCATGTATCGGTCATGTGATTCATTGTTGCATTTATCAGTTTCATGGGGTTCATCAGTTCATGATGTCCACAAGTTCGTAATTTTCATATATCAGTTTCATTATTTCATATATGTTAGTTATTTAATGAAATAAATGATAATTCACATGAAATAAAAAAACATTTTTTTTTTGAAAAATGTGGTGAAAAAATTCGAAATCCTCATATCTTTGAGTTTTTTTTTTTTTTTTTGAAATTCTCATAATTTTTGTGAAAATGTGGCAAACAAATCGGTAACATAATCTCCCAAATCCTCATATTTATGAAAAGAAAAACCAATAATTTTTATAATTATTCGATTTATTTTGACTATAAAAGATGTCTTCCAAAGACAAAGATTTTAATAAAATTCCTACCTGAAATAATAGGAATTAGTTAATTTTTTAGTTAACAATTATAAACCATATTGAGGAACTTGCTCCAAACATTAAAAAAAAGGAAAATTTTCAAAAAATATGATTGGCCGAACCCGGTTTGCATGATTTGTATGAATAGGGGTGGTTTGCAAATGATTGCTCCATTATATATATATATATATATGTATGTATGTATGTATGTATGTATGTATGTATGTATGTATGTATGTAACTTACATATTAATGATAAGGGTATTTAGGTCATTAGTCATTCTTATGTAACTTCCAAATATTTTAATTGGGAGTTACAAATCCTACAATTTCTCAAATTGATCTTCATCTAATAATGACATGAAGATTCAAATATGTTCATCTTATTGACAACTAATTCACATATGAAACCACCTACAACGAACATCATGCACGAACAGATATAAAATACAGGTATCGGTTTTATCTGCACAACCCCTGTTTTTGTTAA
>NC_037533.1:1666419-1668271 GCF_001531365.2 Cynara cardunculus var. scolymus
TATATATATATATATATAGGAGCGATCAAATAAAAACCGTCTTCATTTGTATAAACCATGTAAACCAATCTCATCCATCCATTTTCTTGATCAATTGTCCATATTAGTTTAGGTTATATTAAGAAATTAAAATAAATAAATAAATAAAAATTTATTTTATAATCCCTAAAAGGGAAAAATGGTAACTTTGGTAGTGGTAATATTAATGACAACCATATCATGTATATCGTAATATTAATTAAACAAAATCATTAATAAAATAATATATTAATTTTATGTTCAAATATTATAAAAAAAATAACATCCATCATTAAAATAAATCAACAATAAAAATAAAAAAACACTATAATCAATTTAACATAATGAAACCTTTTGAATAATAATAAAAAAAATTTACTACTACATTTCATGAACGAAATGGTTTCACAGTTTCATCAATACACAAATCAACGTAATGCTAAATGAGACATTTGTCATTTCCATGTTATTGGTAGATGGATTCGTTTCAATTTAATTATGAAATTGTTTCACTTTTCGCTAAATACACAACATTTTCTTAAGAATTATGAAATTGTTTCACTTTCGTTAATGAACCAAAATCATTTGTAAAATAATATATTATTTTTATGTTCACATATAATAAAAAAAACATCCATCATTAAAATAGAATAAAAATAAAAATAAAACACACTATAATCAATTCGACATAATGAAATCTTTAAAAAAAAAATTAGTACTACATTTCATGACCGAAATGGTTTCACAGTTTCATCAATACACTAGTCAACATAATGTCTGATGAGACATTTGTCATTTTCATGTTATTGGTAGATGGATCCGTTTCATTGTAATAATGAAATTGTTTCACTATTCGTTAATTACACAGCATTTTCTTAGCAATTATGAAATGGTTTCACTTTCGTTATGCACCCATTTCATCAGCCAATTTCTTCCAATACAAACACGTTTCATAGAGTCAATGCATTTACCATTACATGTTTTGTTAATTAACCATTAAGTGAACACGTTTCATAAAGTCAATGTATACCTTCAAATATAACCAATCTGCATATGTTTCATAAAACAAGTTCTTCAGTGAACGTTTTCATGAACAAATTTAACATGAATCTGTTTCACAGCTGATTATATTTTTACCGGTTCATTAATTTTTGTTTAGATCTGTTACTGATTTCGTTGATTAATGAATATAATAATTTTCGATTTTCATATTGTTACCACTAATAAACCAAGAAACCAAATAACTATATTTAATTTTTAAAATTCTAATTAAAAAAAAAATATTACCATTTCTAAAATTTTCTTTATTATGTTAACTAAATTAAGATCTCTTAATAACTTTCTTATTTAATCGAAAACAATGTAAATGACAATTCTATCCTTAATGATTAAATTTAATTAAGAAAAAAAAGAATTTTCCTATTGGTTGAAATCAGTTTACACGGTTTTTAAGAATTAGACGGTTTTCATTTGATCCCGCTCTCTCTCTCTCTCTCTCTCTCTCTCTATATATATATATATATATATATATATATATATATATAGGTTGGTTATTATATAATCTTTTACATTTCTACAGCCAATACAACCCAATCTCAACCGTTCATTTAATTTGATGAATATGTAATTTCATAGAAGTTTTGATTGTTTTCTAATATAAAGTATAAATGATAATTAATGAATCTTATTCATCTTCCATAAATATTTAAATCATAATAAATGAACTCTCAATATTTTCATAAATATTTCAATTTATTGGGTTGCATTGGTTGTACAAATGTGATGAGTTACATTTGAAACAAACTCTCTCTCTCTCTCTCTCTCTCTATATATA